>NW_028189331.1:0-27315 GCF_048542155.1 Nylanderia fulva
CGACCTAAATTCAGCCTATAAAAATCCCTGATTTTAGCCAAGGGTTTGTTAATAAATCTTTTTCTCTTATCCCTACATCTTGTAGTCATCTTCATTATCGTACACATACATATATCTCAGTTTTCGATACCAAGACACAATAAGGTCCTTTACACGGCACCCTTAATCGGGTTTAATAACACAGTAGTTGTAAGACTAGCCAATCACAGCCGTTCCATTCTTCAGGGGAATGGCTGTGATTGACCAGTTTTACAACTATAGATGTTATTAAACCCGATTAAGGGTGCCGTGTATTTGACCTTATTGTAAAATCTTGCGTTAACAGTCGACATAACATTTAAGAATTATTTTGTAAAACTGTGGAAGCTAAAATCAAGAACTAATATCTTTATTCGAGTGTGTTATTTCGGCCACAAGTATCCTACAACCGAAGTCCTCAAAAGGAGCCAATCATACAGACGCATTACATAGCTGCACGAAACCAAAAAATTTTCTAACAAATCAGTTATCAAATAATTAACAAGTGCTCGAGTTCAGTGGCGGATTATACACGAGGCGCATGAGGCGCACGCCTCAGGGCCCGGTCGCTGCGAGGGCCCGACCTTGCAGCGTATACTGCTCGGTTGGTCCTCGGCGGCGGCCGGTGGCGGCCGGCGGCCGATTCGTGCGTGCGCCGTGCATGTCACTTGTTAGTCGTGACTCGTGTGATCGTGTCTTGAAGCATTATATCAGAAACGGAAACGAAAGTACGTATACTATATAAATAAAGGAAGTTTAACTTTAATTAAAATTAACATTATTCATTCATATTATTTATTATTTATTATTTTAGATTTAGACAAAATGAATTATAAACACGCTTCTGGTTTTGAAAAACGAAAAAAAACGAAAAATTCTCAAAGAAGCAAAAAAACAATTGCCAAAAATAACAAACTTTTTTATGGCAAAAGATGAAGTACACGATGAAAATACATCAGATTCAGAAAAAGACGAAGGCGAAATGATCAACGAAACCAGTAAACATTTATTATTAGATAAAATTGGAGATTCTGGTTCTTTTATACCTGCATCGAGTGAGGCACATGAATTTATCGAGACTGATAGTAATAGAAACCGAAAAGAAGAAAAGAGCGAAGCTAGTCTACAAATAGTACAAGAACCTCAAGAAGAAAAGAGCGAAGCTAGTCTACAACGAGTACAAGAACCTCAAGAAGAAAAGAGCGAAGCTAGTCTACAACGAGTACAAGAACCTCAAGAAGAAAAGAGCGAAGCTAGTCTACAACGAGTACAAGAATCTCAAGAAGAAAAAATAATAAATAGTAATGAAATTAAAAAGGTTCTCAAAGTGTCTGAATGGTCTGCTGAAATTATTAGGAATAATAAATTTATAGAAAGTATAGTTAAAAATAAGCCAAAGAGCGATACTATCGAAGATACGGGTAAAATATACAAAGATGGCAATCGTACTTACTATAGATGTTTAAAAGAATCCGATTTTTATCGCTTTAAACCAAATGGAGAAAAACTAAAAAGAGAATGACTAATATATGATTCGCATAATAAATCTGTGTACTGTTGTCCCTGCAAATTATTTTCGAAGGAAATTACATTTTTAAGTGATTCCGGCTATAATGATTGGAAAAATCTCACAAGAACACTTAAAAATCATGAGGAAACTAAATCTCATTTAAGCGCTATGGTAACATTAGCTACAAGATCATCTTTAGTCGGAACAGTAGACATAAAATTAAGGTACCAAATTCAGGAAGAAGAACAATACTGGGGAAAAGTCCTAAAGCGTATACTCGTCACAGTCAAATTATTATCCAGACAAGGTCTAGCTTTTCGGGGATCCGATGAAAATCTTGAAAGTCCTTATAGAGGCAATTATTTAAGTTGCTTAATATATCTTGCCGAATTCGACGATTTCTTAGCAGAACATCTATGTCGCTATGGAAATCAAGGAAAAGGTTCTACCAGTTATTTATCTCATCATATATGTAATGAATTTGTTCAACTGATGAAGGATAAACTACTTGATACTTTCACGGCTGAAATTAAAGCTGCAAAATATTTTTCAATTATAGTTGATTCCACTCCAGACATAAGCCATTGTGACCAACTAACTTTTGTTGTAAGATATGTACATGAAGGGCAAGTAGTAGAAAGATTTATGGGATTTCTTAAAATTGAAAAACATACCGCCGAATACTTGCAAGAGATTGTTTTAAATAATCTTAAATAATTGGGACTTGACATTGAAAATTGTCGTGGTCAAAGCTACGACAATGCCGCTAACATGTCGGGAAAATACAATGGTTTACAAGCAAGAATAAGAACTCTATCTCCCACTGCTGTTTATATACCTTGTACCAATCATTCCCTTAATTTAGTTCTTAATTTTGCCTGTGAAGCTTGTTCCCAAGCTGTTGACTACTTTAATTTAGTTCAAAATATATACACATTTTTTTCTTCGTCCACACATGGATCGGTATGGCCCGATACGTTGGCCCGCAAGATCCCCGGACCTTAATCCTCTTGATTTCTTTTTATGGGGATACTGTAAGGAATCAATATACAAAACGCTTCCCGAGGACGTCGACGACTTAGAAACCAGATTGCGATATGTAATTTGGAATATCGAAGAGGAAGTAATGGAGAACGTGCAATTAAATTTATTTAAACGCATGAGAGCTTGCATAAGGATGGATGGTGGTCATTTTGAGCACCTATTATAAATTAATCCGCTCTTTTCAGAGCGACCAAAGTTAATCCGCTCTTTTCAGAGCGACCAAAGTCAATCCCCTCTTTTCAGAGCGACCAAAGTCAATCCGCTCTTTTCAGAGCGACCAATACATTTATACATGGAACATCTTGTTCGCAAAACATAATTATTTTTCTCACGTCTCGCTTAAAAAGAAAGGGCAAAACGGGCGGATAATGTTAAGTCATTAAAAAAAATGTATTATAACGTAAAAAATTATAATACGTTATAATATGCCTTTTTTAATAACATAATTATTATACGTTTTAATACATGTCTCGCGTCAATCACATGTTCGGCAACGCCGCGTGATTGTTATCGTCTAGACGTGTCGCGAAGCGTCGCGACGCGTCGCGTCGTCCGTCGCCGCAGTCTGTTGTCGTGTCCTTGCTGTGTAAACAATTGTCGTCCGCATCGAGTAACGTGTGCCTTTTTACAAGTAATTTTTAATAATTAATCGGTACACTGAGAGAATTTTCTCTTAAAATTTACCCTAAAAGTTATGGTAATTGTGAGACAATACGGTATGAAAAGAATTTTATTAAAATTTCTCTGATTAATATTTATCACATTAAAAAGAATATCTATCACAATAAAATATGAAATATGTGTGATTAATTTTACTAAACTGTATAGTAAAATTAATCAAACATATTTTATATTTTCTTGTGATACATATTATTATTTTTAATATGATAAATAGTAGAGAAATTCTAATAAAATTCTTTCCACATCATAATGTCCTACGATTACCATAATTTTCTAGGTAAATTCTAAGAGAAAATTCTCTTAGATTGTGATTATGATTGTCGTCTCCTTGCCGTGTAAACTATTGCCGTCCGCATCGAGTAACGTGTGCTGTGTGCGCCGCGCGTTTTTACAAGTAATTTTTAATAATTAATCAAAACACTGAGAGAATTTTCTCTTAGAATTTACCCTAAAAGTTATAGTAATTGTAAGAGAATATGGTATGGAAAGAATTTTATTAGAATTTCTCTGATTAATAATTATCACATTCAAAATAATAATATTTATCACAATAAAATATAAAATATATTTCATTAATTTTACTTTACGGTTTAGTAAAATTAATAAAACATGTTTCATATTTTATTGTGATATTATTATTTTGAATGTGATAAATATTAATTAGAGGAATTCTAATAAAATTTTTTCCATACAATATTATCCTACGATTACCACAATTTTCAGGGCAAATTCTAAGAGAAAATTCTCTCAGATTGTGATTATGTGTTGTAATTTGTAATCAGTTATTTATTACAATAATTTTTAATCAAGTGCGTGAGTCAAAGTGTCAATAGAATTTATTACAAAAAAATGATTTCATTATGCAGTGTGTCACAGTGTGTCAATATCGGATTGTATCCAGTCAGGCAACAATTATTCGTCAAAGGACATCAAACATCTTTACAAGGTAAGAATCAGTGAGAGAGAGAGAGAGAGAGAGAGAGAGTGTGTGTGTATACGCGTACACACACACGCACACACACACACACACACACACACACACAAAACGCCGCGTGTAACAAACAGCTGATCACTTCGAGCGCCCACGTAATCGCCCGCGTCGGATAATGTGTTGCGCCGCTCCTGATTACCGCCCGTACTCGTGCTGTAATTCGCTAACTATTTCTTTTTATATTTCAAAAACTAAGCTTCAGATAAAATTTTGGCAAAGGAAAAATCGTCTTAGAATTGAGTCAGGAATACGACATTTTAAGGACAAACGGTTGTTTTGAATCACCCTGTATATATATATATATATATATATAGTTCTAAATTACAAATTATGATTATGAGTATAATTATATCTTCATAATTATAGACGAAATATTTAAGCGAAACTCTATTTACATAATCAAAAGATATATTATTCGAAATAAAAAATGCATTTTATAAGGATTGAACAATAGATTCATAACTTCTGATTAGAATTTTAAAATGTTGATCTTTTTTACAAAAAGAATTAAATATCGCAAAAAAGCTATTTCTTGCGTATTAAACCTCAATTATTTCAAAAATCTTATATACTAGTAAAAATTAGTTTGTGCCATTGTTTTTAGTATCCAAAAATACAGGGTTGGGAAGTAACTCGTTACTTGTAACAAAGTTACAGTTACAGTTACTTTTTTTCAGTAACTTAACTTAACTTCGTTCCTTTCTCTCTATCTGTAACTGTAACTTAACTTCAGTTACATTTTTTCGGTAACTAGTAACTAATTCAATAGTTACATTTATTATATATTTCAAATCTCTATACTTCGCGTTGGGCAGCCTTGCGCTTGCGCAAGTATCTTTATCGGTACTGTACATTTCAATACACATGCTCCCAACTGCTCTCGACTACTAATTTGTTACCAGATTTGGGCCGCAGCCGAAGCGCCTGATGTGGGGACACACACGACGAAAGAGCCGTATACGTTAAAGTCACTAGAATATAGTGATTTTTATACGTGTGTCATTGCCGAGCGCCCAAATCTGGTAACAGAATAGTACTCTCGACATAAGTTAAAATATCGTAGCTGTGAGCACATGCTCTCGTACATTCGATTCCGTTCTGTCAGATTGATTGATTGCGAAAGAGATAGAAAAATAGAGAGAAAGAGAGAGGGAGAGGGAGAGGGGGAGGGAGAGGGGGGAAGGAAAGGGGAAGTAGAGGGGCAGGGAGGGGAAGGGGAGAAGGAGAGGGAGGGAGGGAAGGAGGTAGAAAGGGGGGAGAAAAGAGGAAGAAGGAATGAGGGGGAGGGAAAGGGGAGGGGGAGAGAGGAAGAGGAAGAGGAAGAAAGGGAGAGAGGGGGAGAGAGGGGAGAAAGGAAGGTAGAGAGGGAGCGAGAGGGGGAAAGTAGGGAGAGAAGGAGGGTAGGAGAGGGAAAAAGGGGGAGGGGAAAAGAGAAGGGGTGGGGAGAGAAAAAGGGGAGAGGAGAGAGAAAGGGGGGAGGGGAAGAGGAGAAAGAGTAAGGAGAGGGTAGGGAGAGGGTAGGGAGAGGGGGAGGAAGGGAGGGAGAGAGGGGAGGGAGGGAGAGAAAGGAAGAGGAAGAGAGGAGAGGGAGAAAGCGAGAGAGGGAGAGAGAGGGGGAGGGAGGGAGGGAGGGGGGAGAGAGAGAGAACAAGAGCGAGAGGGGGGGTCCTCTTCACCGCATGTAGAGAATCCGTTTTTCCACGGATTAACAAGTCTTGTACGTACTCATGCACGTTTTGTGTTTCGTTTTATGTTTGATACCAAGAATAAGAACATCTCTGGCTGATTCTGAGTAAGATACCCGCTAAACATGTAACTTTCTGGTAACGTCACATTTCGACTATAATTAAGCAAATTTGAAACGTTTACATGCAACGGTAATAAAAGGTTCCGTAAACGTCTCAAATTAACGTTTTATTAGTGTCAGTTCGTAGAACGTACCAGAAACGTTGCTTTTCCACATTAAATTTGACAATTCGGAACGTCACAAATGAAACGTTTTGTAACGTTCAAGTAACATTTCGTATGAAACGTTTTCTTTGCAACTTTATAAACGTTACTTCAATGGTAGCATTTACTATGTTTCTAAAACATTCATTTCGCTACGTACTTGAAACGTTTCATTCAAAACGTCAACTTTGAAAAACATTTCACTACTCCGCATTAACGTTATAAATGCGACATTATTAAAAGATTTAATTTTGCAGCCTCGTAAAGTAAACTCGCAATTTATCGTTGATAAATGATCATAACTTTTTAACAAATTGCAATTTTACAACAAATAAGTCTCAAAATATTACTCCTATTATTATAATTGTTCGATTGCGACCGCTGGCGGCCTCCGCGCATATCAGAAAGTAAATAAGGGACATATTGATGAACGCGGCAAATGTCGCGCGTTGCAAGCGGTTGCCACTCACCGATTCGCTTTTTTGTTTCGCGCGTTATGATTGGTCGCTTGAGTTGCGACAACGCGCGATGTGCTTGTTTGTGCCGAGCAGTCGAGGGGATTTACCGCGTAGTGTGCGAACGTGTCTTTTCGTATAATTGATTGTGCCGATTGATTTGTGCAGTAATAAAGTTCTCAAGAATAATAGTGTTTTTGACGTGATCGAATCCAAAATCTGGCTAACTTGGGTTGGATTCCTGGGTTATATTGCCCTCCCGCAAGGACGCTTCCTGCATATATAATTAACGCCCGGATAAGCGTATATTTCTTATTAATTGATTTTTTTCTAACAATTGTTAGAAAAAAAAATCAATGACGTCGCACACTCAAACTTCTGTTGCTGAGGGAAATCAGCATCAGTTACATGAGGTAAGTAACAAACTTATTTACAGGGTTGGGAAGTAACGAGTTACTTGTAACGAAGTTACAGTTACAGTTACCTTTTTAACTTAACTTCGTTACTTTTCTCCATCTGTAACTGTAACTGTAACTTAGTTACATTTTTTTAGTAACTAGTAACTATTTTAACAGTTACTTTATGAGTTACTTTTTTTGGAAACATGCGCTAAAAGTATCGTTCAAATATGGTAGCCATTATATTGTTATTAAATTCTGATAACAGTAACATATGAATCTTCATATGATTTAATCTTTTACCTACAATTCTCATATATATTTAGTGTACATAAAATAATACAACACATAATTAAGATCGACCAATCACAGTCAAAGTATTTAAAAAAATTCTTAAATGTAATAATTGATCGATTTGCTTGCGACTTTGCGATTACCATTTAGTAAGTTACTAACTATTGTTACTGTTGTATATAAAGGTCATTCCCCAAGGAGAACAGAAGGTCAAAATTGTCAATTTAACATCATATTGATTAAATATTGACCAAAAAATGACATAAATTTAATCAATATAACATCAAATTGACATCATTTTGATTTTTCTGTTTTCCTTGAGTTATACATTGATGGTAATCGCAAAATCGCAAAAAAAATCAATCACTTATTTCATTAAAAAATTTTTTTAAATACTTGACTGTGATTGTGCATAAAATGTAAGCTCCTCATATTTAAAATAATGTATAATTATTTTTAAAAAGTAACTGAAAAGTAACGACTCGTTACTTTTTGAGTAACTATAACTGTAACGAGTTATTTTTTAAAATCGGTAACTTGTAACTGTAACTAATTACTTTTTCAATGAAATAACTGTAACTGTAACTAGTTACTTTTACAAAGTAACTTTCCCAACCCTGCTTATTTATAACCTATACTAACCTAAAAAGTAATTAATATTTTACGTTTTAGAAAACTTTACTGTTCCAAGTGAACACTCGCACAAGCGGATTAGAAGTAGAAAAAAATATGAGAAAAAAAAATAAATGCTTTGTGTCCAAAAGACATATGCGTCGAATAGTCAGAAAAGAATTATTAGAAACTTTGTTGATAAATCACAAATTAATTAAAATACATGATAAATCACAAACTAAAACTGCATTCCAGTTAGCAACGCAAAAAGGAAATAGAAATGAAATAAATATTGAACAATTTGCACAGACCGAAAATCAATGTACTGCAGCATTTCCAACAGAAATAGATGAGGCAGAATCTATAAGATATATTGAAACGCTCGTCGATGATGATTTTCAATTACATAAATGTAACGTAGAATTTGACGATAAAGTTTCATCAGTGACTGAAGAGTTTGTACTTGATACTACTAAACAATGGGTTCTGAAGTATAGACATTTATTAAGCCAACGAGCCATTAACGATTTGTTGCAAATTTTACGAGTGCCATATCCAAAGTTTCCTGCAGACTCGCGTATTCTTTTAAAAACACCAAATCGTGCCCCTATGAAATAATTAATATGCCCCCCGGTTTCTATTGTCACATCGGTATAGAGAATACAATTCGTAGACTCATCAATGACAGTATTAATATGCAAAATTTCTTATTACAAAATTCAGAACCAGTATTACCCATTAGTATAAACATAGACGGATTACCGATTTCAAACAGTTCAAAAAGTCAATTTTGGCCAATTTTGATTTCTCTAGATGTAGATTCAATTAGTCAAAATGCGTCAAAACCTTTTGTAGCTGGAATTTACCACGGGCACTCAAAACCAGCTGATGTTAATCAATTTTTAAGTAAATTTGTTACAGAATTTAAACATTTGCAAGATAATGGATTTCATGGATGGTTTAACACATGTAATAAAACTGTTAAAATAAAGGTCAGTAAATTACTTTGCGATGCTCCAGCTAAATCATTCGTTTTATGTACGAAAGGTCACACTGGATTTTACAGTTGCACTAAATGTACTCAAAGTGGTACCTTTATTAATAACCGACTAGCTTTTCCAGATACCAATGTAGACTTACGAACTGATGCAAGTTTTAAAAATAAATTAGATGATGAATTTCATAAAGGTACAACTCCTCTTAAAAATATTAACATTGGGTTAGTTTCACAAGTACCCCTTGATGGTATGCATCTGGTATTTCTCGGTGTAATGAAAAAACTGATAATGTTTTGGGTACGAGGACCAAAAAACATTCGTTTTATTGATGATGAGAAAAAAGCCATTAACGATCAAATATTATTTTTAAAGAATTATGTACCTAAAGACTTTGGCCGCTTACCAAGAAGCTTAGATGACATAGAGTACTTTAAAGCTGCTGAACTAAGACAATTTTTGTTGTACATTGGACCGATCGTTTTACAAAATATGAGAAACAAGAACATGTATACACATTTTATGACATTATCATGCGCTATTCGCATTTTATGTAGTCCTGCATTATATTCAGTTTATAATGATTATGCTTTGCAACTTATTCAGTATTTTGTTCAAAAATATTCAGTTCTTTATGGTCCTGAGTTTATCAATCATAACGTACACGGCCTCATTCATTTACCTGCAGACTGCTTGTTGCACGGTCCACTAGATACATTTAGTTGTTTCAAATATGAAAATTTTCTGTACGAAATAAAACGAAAAATTAAAACAACAAAACATCCCTTACAACAAATTTGTAACAGACTAAAGGAAGAAGAGCAGAAAAAGAAACAAGACGACAAGACTTATCCGATTTTACATCAACAAAGTAAAGTGCAAATTATTGATAAGGAAAGATGTATATTCTACAAAAAAGTGGATTTTGGAAAATATGAATTCAGCACAGAAAATAAAGAAAATTGCGTCATGCTTAGGGACAAGTCTGTACTATGCGTAGACGGTATTTTCCAAAACACTAACACACTGGAAATGTTCATAACGGGAAGAAAATTTACAGAATCAACAACGTTTTTTAAGTTACCCTGTTCTTCTGAACTATTTAATGTAAAACAAGTACAAAATATTTCTGAAGATACGTATACTGTTAATATTAGCGAAATTCAAGCAAAATGTGTAAAATTTCTACACAAAAATAAGTTTATAATTATGCCATTAATTCATACACAATAATAATAACAAATATTTAATAATAGTAATTATAATAATAATATTTAATAATTAATTAATAATTACACAAAAGGATCTCTGCCATTTAATTTTAATTAATATATAATACATCAATGTAAAACCAGTAAATAATTTATACTTATTTGAATTTAAATTTTAATATAAAATTGAATTAATATAATTATATGGTACAATAAGAAGGTACTTTCACATTTTGCATTTACTTATTCTGATATTTTTATTCATTTTTATTACAAATGAAATTTGTGTTATTTCAGTTTCTTTGGTCTGTAGTCGAATTTGCAGAGAATTCCGAAGAAACGACTGCAGTAGAAGTCGTTCCGACAACATGGGTAACAATTTTAAACAACGAAATTACATGCAAATGGCCTGAGAAAAACATCCGCAGAGCAATCAAGAAACGAACAGCCCCATTAAGTTCTTGGGAAACTTGGAATATAAGAAACATCTTTTTGCAAACTGGTAATCTTTATTGTTATTAATATTACTATTTTTATTTCAAAAGACTAATAAATATATGTAACGAATTCATACAATTTTGTACACAGCATTAATATATATATATATATATATATATTAATGCTGTGTATTGCAGGTGATCACCCGGACACCTTGTATATACATATTATATATATTTGTACACAGCATTAATATATATATATATATATATATACATATATATATATATATATATATATATTAATGCTGTGTACAAATATATATAATATGTATATACAGGGTGTCCGGGTGATTACCTGCAATACTTTGGGAGATTATTCGCTATTATTATTGTTGTTCAATATGAATAATGATAATAATAGCTCTTACTATTAATTATTTTCCTTTTTTAATTATTTGTGTCATTGTGAACTTGTGTGTGATAAACCTTTATATATACACTCAGTGTGCACTAGTGCACCCGATCGAATTCGCTATATGTCGAAATTAAAGTCCTAAGCCATTTTGTTTATCTGAGTTTTCTGAGGTTTCATATATGTATATATATATATATAAATAATTTTGATTGACAGATGATTACCAGACTGCCATAGATTTCGCAATAAGAAAAACAAAAACTGATACAGATATATCAGTGCTAGAAACTGGCCGAAACAAAAGGAAAGTAAAAAAGAAGAGCCAAAATGATTACACGAGTGACTTCAGCGATAATTCCCAAAGTCATAGAATGACACCACCTCCGATGCTGTCTAGCGTATTTGGTACGTTAGTAGTGCATTATTAATAGAACTAAATTAAGGTAGTGCATTACGTTACTAATAGAATTGAATTCAGGAATTTAATTTTAATTTGTAAGGGGATACAGTCAGGATTTTTCATACTTTTTGTTTGCACATTTTATTATATATAGACACACTTTACTATGCCATAATATATAGTCACAAACAATTTTGAATTTTTAAACCACTGAAAACATCTAGAAAAATGAAAATATGCCGTTTATAACCACGAATATCAATTCCGGCACAATTTTATACATTTTTACTTCACTATTTTTTCCAACACTTCTGGCTATGTGATGATGCAAACATAAGCCATTACAAATTTGTAGACACTTTAAAGTACTTAAAAAATAAAAGTATGTAACAAAAATAAAAAAATCGACATTATCTAAACACCTGTACCTTAATTTTAGAAATTTGATCTTTAAAATTGTTCGCGAATCGCGAATTTCAATCATTCCATTTTAATCTGCATAAGCAGAGATGATTGAGCAAAAAGTAATAAGAAAATTAATACACACTCTTATTTCTTGTAACATATTACGGTTTAAAAATAGTAAACTAAATTTTTTAAATATATAAATAAGAAAGTAAAAATGTATAATATAAATTCTCCTATATAAAATAAAAATAATATAAATATTATATTTTTTGTAATCAAATAATTCTAATTTTGTTAAGTGTTGGTTCAAAATATGTTTACGTAATACATAAACAGCCTTTATTCAGTCTTACAAGTGAATACAGAAGTAAATATTTTTGCAACGATTAGATGAATCTTTTTATTAAATATTTATTTTTCAGATCCTGCAATCGAACGTAGACGATCAAGTGAAGTTCTACAGACTGCAAGAAATCTGCCAGCAAATATTGACAACATTCTTCCAACCGTCAATAAAAAAATAAATGGTAATATAGGTGATATAGGTTAGTATTTTTTAATGTTTATAAATAGAAATGTTAATGTTTTGTCTTGAGTACTTATTAATTTGGTATTTATTTAGATTCAAACAATAACGATAATAAAGAAAATCAGATAGATCAAACGGATGATATAGGGGTTTTGAATCGTAACAATAATATAAACAATACTGTGGATCTTGAAACCTGCTCAACAGAGGGTATGTGAACGTATATATATATGTATATATTTAACATTCACATACACGTATTTATTGATCGTAGTATATCTACGGTAAATAACAAATACTATTTTCATATATCAAGACTTACTTTCCGAAGTTACATTTTTATAATATAAAATATATTTTAATTCTACAGATTTAGGTCCGCAAAATATTGCTGGAAACGCATCTCTAACTCCGACAAGAAATAACTTATTCGCACAAAACGTAATCTTTGAAGATTTTCCATCAGGTTATCAATATCATTTATTAATATTTATTGTTATTTTATTACTTAAACAACTACACAACAGCAACAATAATAACAATTATGTAATAATATTTAATTGTAATTTTACAGATAGCCAGAATATAATCAAGATTTTAGAGAACACGATAGAGATTAAAACGCTATTAAGACAACAAAATGAATTTTTTGAGCAATTAAAACAAAAAAACGACGAACCAGTAATATTTGCAGCAGCAGGTCCAAGATTTAATAATTTTTCGACTATCCCTACAAAACCATTTAAAAAGCATCGAAAATTGCTGCAGTATGACACTTCATTGAAGAATGATGAAGATGGAAAAAAACAACTGGTGATAATATATACACTATCCGTCAATGATTCGTTCCTCTAGGAAATAGAGCGTTATAGATTCTTTATAGTTTATCTATATATAGCATCGTCTTATTTATTTTCTAGGAGGAATGGGAAGGAATCATTGACGGGTGTAGTGTACATTCCTCACTTACTTATTTATACAATTAAAATATAATTGCATCGTATATTCAATTAGACATGTAAATTATAAAAGATTGAAAAATGTTTCGACATTATTTATGTATGAAAAATGTAGTATGTCGTTATAATTGTAATAATTATATGCTTCAGGAAACATTTTTCTATTTGCTTGGAGGAGACTCACCCCAAGATCAAATAAAACATAGCTTGGAAAAAATGTTTTCCAATAAATTGGCTATGAAATGTTCATGGAAAGGCCAGAAAGGAAACTTTGCTATAAATTCACTTCTACTAATAGATATCATAAAAAGTAAGACTTTCTGCATTGACCTAACTTGAAACAAAATTATATAAATCAATTTATTAATCTTTAATTTTTTCTTGCGTTTTATAGAGGCTGCTCGAAAGCATTATCCGATGTTAACGGATAGACATTATGTAAATTATGTTTCCGCCTGGCTTAAATATGCCAAAACACGTTATGATAGAGAGCAGGTACTTTTTTCATTTTACTTAAATGAATTACTATTTTTATACAGCTGAATTGATTTTGTGTCTTTTTTCTTGTCTTAGGCAAAAGCACTTAGAAATCAGATCGGATAAGGAAATGTACATGAACTCATATGGCGTTCAGCCGACCCTGCAAATGCATTAATAGTGCAATATTAAAATATAATAATATTTATTTTATAAATTAGAATAAATATCTTAAAAATACATATAAATATATAATAATATATCTTAATATAATTAATGTTTTAATTTTTTTATTTTATCAAAATATTGTTGTATATGTGTATACAAATAAATATGTAATTAATATGCAAATAATTTTTGTTTTTCACTGATCGTATTATTACACATGTAACGAATATATAAAGTTAATTTGCAACGAATGTATAAGGCACAGTCTAAATGAGTCATTAATTGTTGATCAGATGTGTCCTAATAAGTCGTAAGTCATAATTATGACTTACGACTTATTAGGACACATCTGATCAACAATTAATGACTCATTTTAGACTGTGCCTTATACATTCGTTACAAAAACGTTGCAAATTAACCATGAAGCGGAAAATAAGTTCCTGGAACGTTGTATAAAGAACGTTGTATAAACGTTGTTTTTAGAATTAAAGTTTGTAACGTTTCCCTAACGTTTCATGCAAGTTTTACAAATGTCGCAAAAACGTTGTAAATGCGACGTCGCACATATAAGGTTTCTCAAACGTCTAAAACGCGTTGCAAGTTCGACGTCGCATATGTAAGGTAATTGAATCGGGACATTTCTGGTTCCTGAAACGTTGCCAAAAGGTTAATACAACAAAACGTAAAACGTCGCACGGCTATATTGCAATGTTACAAAAACGTTTTTGCAACAAAATATTGTTTAGCGGGTAAGATACGAGGTAAGTGTTGTATTTCGCCTTTCGTTGGTTTTTTCTCTTTTATTTGTGATTTTCTTTAAGATATTATTATTTGTTATTATTATTACTTCTTCAAAATTTTATTTAATTTTAAATTTTAGTTTATTATAGCATTGATTACACGTGTATCTTGTATAACACTTTATGGATATATGATATATTAATATTAATTACAATATAACTCTAATATATATTAATTATTAATATATATTTATATTTGTCTACGTTTAAAAAGTTCAAGCAATGGAGGTTATGGAGGCATCTCAATCTTCAGAAAATGTTCAAGCAGTAGAGGCATCTCAATCTTCAGAAAATGATCATAAAATGCCATGGCCAGCATATGCAGAAGTATTTCAGTTGCAACAAAAACTTGGAAACGAGAAAAACTTCGCATTTTTGTGTAAAATTTGCATTGGAAGTAAAATTACTCATGCTAGCAGAACTTCCACTTCAAATTTAAGAAAACATATAAGTGTAAGTTTTTACATAAATTTTTTATTAAAAAATTATTTTTAGTATGTAAGGTTATTTCTGATTCCTATAGTTTATTGTATTTCTATTAAATTCAATCTTTTATATAATTGTTATTTTAGTAATTTTAAAAAATAAATATGAATTGACAATTGTGATAATGAATAAGCAAATAATAACAATATGTTTAGTGTGGAATGTTGATATTTGTATTTTTACACTCAAATTTTTTTTATTTAAATTAATGAATCGAATCTATGCAAATTATATACAATTTAAGGAATATAATAATCCATAAATCTTTTTGTTTTAAAATAAAATTGAAAAAATAATTTATTTCCCTTTTTTACATAAAAAATCAATATAAATAAGTATAATAAAATTAAAATTATATATATATAAGTAAGCTATATTTTTAATTTTTTTAATTCAACTTTTAGATTTTCAAATATACAAAACATTCAACCTCTTGAAGCAAATATAATGTGCATAAAGCATCAAATAGGTATCAAAAGTTACAAGAGTATGATATGTTAAATATATGATTTGAACACAACGTTTTTTTCAATTTAAACAATTAGAATTATTTAAATTACGATTTTAAACATTTTTTTCAAATTTATAATTGTTTAAATTGAGAAAAGCATGTGTAAAAATTCTTTTAATGTAAATAAATATTAATACAATATTAGTACAAAACTTTTCTAAAAACTAATTTTTAATTTTTCTCATAAGATTTTTGGTAAAAATTCTTTTTACTTTTCAAAAAAAATTTTACTATGTGTTATTATTTTTCTTTTTATTGTGAAATTATTTATGTACATATTTAAATTATGAAGACTATTGATACATTTTTATTATAATTATTTCTATCTTCTTTTTCCGTTTCTTACTCTTTCTGGTGTGTGTATGAAATTAATAGACAAAACAAAATTAATAGGAAAAACATCCACACTTGTTGCAAAACATAGATAAGGCAAAACTGAAATTATCAAATAAACATTCAAATGAAGATCCTCCGAATGTTCCAAATAAATGTCAAAGATTGGAGAGATGAGGCTCTGGGAGCTCAATAGCTACTCAAAAAGCAGTAGATAAAGCGATACTGCGTTTTATTATTGAAGATATTCAACCTCTTTCTACTGTAGATAGTCCAGCATTCATTAATTTACTTAGAATTGGACTTCCTTCACATATCCGTATAATGTGCAGAAAAACATTAAGAAACAAAATTTGTGAAACATATAAAATGAAGGCTGCTCTTGAAAAAAAATTGACAGAAGTAGAAGTAGTTGCAACTACCGCAGATTTGTGGAGCAAAACAAAAAGGCTAGTAATGTTACTTTATATTTATATTTTTTTATTGTAATTTTTTCAAATTTTATAAATTAAAATCTAAATTTATAGGAGTTATTTAGGCATAACTATTCATTGGGTGAATCCCGTAACTTTCGAGAGAGAATCAGCTGCATTGGCTTGCCGTAGGATGAAAGGCAGACATACATACGATGTTTTAGCTCGAGCAATTAACTCAGTCTTTCTCGAGTATCATATCCAAAATAAAGTGTGTTATGTAACTACCGATAGTGGATCCAACTTTGTTAAAGCTTTTCGGTAAGAGTTTGTTTCAAAGTATATTGTGTATATTTTTTACATTTTATATTTTAATTTTGGATATTCAAACGAATGTGGCATTCTTCATCTCGCTTACATACTCCTTTTATCTTATTACATATAATACAAAAAATTAACTAAAACAATTAAAATTAAGGTATAATAGCATATATATAATTAAAGTATAATAAAAATAAAAAATATAATTAACAAAACATAATTGACATATAAAATATTTTAATATAATTCATGAGAGTAAAATTTTTAAATATTTTTTAGGAATTTTGTAAAAAACGAGGACGAAGATGAAACATCTACTGCTATAGAATTTCACGATTTAAGTGATCTTTTAATTAAAGATGATATAGAAGATATGGATGCAGAAGATTCGCTTATTCTCCCATCACATCATAGATGTGTGAGTCACAGTTTAAATCTTGTCGCTGTAAAAGATTCCGAGAAAGCTCTAGACAATGATGTTTCATATAAAAAACTATACAGATTGACATTTGCTAAATTAACCAAATTATGGAGTAAACAAAATCAATCTACACAAATATCTGACAAAATAAAAGAAATTTTAGGTGTCTATTTAAAAACTCCTGTTATTACCAGGTAAAAAAATTTATTATTGCATTAGATTGTAAATATGAAACTTATTTGATCTTAGAATGATAATAGATGTACCTAATGATTTTTATCAGTGTCTAAAAATAATATTCGCAATGTTTATGTACAAGTCACGCAGTGGCTTATATGTATATCAATATTATTTTTCCATAGATATTCTCTCGACACAATAGTAAAAAACATTACAACTGTCTTCAATTTTATAACTAAATAAATTGTATATTTACTGTTTTTTAATTTTAATCATGTTTTTATTTAATTCTGCATATGAGTATATATAAATATTTTTTCAAATTATAAGTTTCTAATATACCTTCATCTTTTTTTATTTTCGTAGATGAAACTCTACTTTTGATTCTGTAATGCAACTAGCAACATTTTTAAAAAATGATCCCGACCAAATCAATCAATGCCTTGATCATTGTAATTTGCAAAGATTGACTGAAAATGAAATGAAATTCATAGAAGAATATTGTCAGGTATTTAGATAAATTTATAAGTTGTTAATATGAAACATAAATATATAAATATGTATATATAAAGATTGTAATATGTATTTAATAACTAATAACGTGTATCTTTTTCTCGTTTTATTTCGTTTAGGTAATGAAACCTTTAGCACAATCTTTAGATATATTGCAAAGCGAGAAAGGGATGTATATGGGATACTTATTACCGATCTTAAAAACATTAAAAGAAAAATTAGAGAAACTTAATAAAAATGAAATTACGCATTGCCAATCATTAATCGCAGCTCTTCAACAAGGTTTAAATAAAAGGTAATTTGTTATTTTAATGAACATGTTATTTATTATTTTTAGAAAACAATATTCATTGATTCTGACTTCTGACTGTATAATTTTAGATTTTCCTCATTGTTTGAAAAAAAAGAACTTATTATTGCAAGTTGTTTGCATCCCAAATTTAAATTAAATTGGATACATGGAGAAGAAAAAAAACTCGCTAAAACTTATTTAGAAGACCTATTAGGAATTCGTTCCACTGAGAGTTCTCCAAACGATGAAAATCTCAACAACGATGACTTTTTTGCTTTTGACCAGCAAACAAAAGAAGTTGAGTCTATACACAAGAAGAACTGTACCGATTCTTAAAATCAAGTAATTGCAATGTTAATATATTAAAAGATTACATTACAATTAAAAAACTTTTTATTAAATATAATACGGCACTTCCGAGCAGTGCATCTGTGGAACGAATGTTTAGCGTTGGTGGTTTAGTATTAACGCCTCAAAGAGCACATCTCAACGATGACACAATTGAGTATCAAATCCTCTTAAAAATTAATAAAAATTTTTATTAAAATTTTAAATATTAAATCGTTAATAAATTATAACATATTGGGTCTGTTTTTTGTTTTTTGTTCCTGAACTGCTGCACTAGTTCAGAGGTTGTCCTTTTCTTTCCAATGTCGAGCAAAAAAGATAACCTCTGAACTAATGCAGCAGTTCAGGAACAAAAAACAGATCCATTGTATCAATTTATATTAACAAGAATTATAATAAAAAAAAGTGTCAAGATATGAATTTATACAGGGTGTCCCAAAGCACTCTTAACAACATTTGTGAGGTGATAGAGGAGATCGAGATGAACAAAAAAGTCTTATACCATTTTGCGATATTTGCAATTATAAGTAAAATATTGAATGTTAAAGTCAGGCAAATAAGAGCCCGCTAAGGAAAGCGCTCGAGCCGCTCAAACTATAACACGACCCAGTGCACCCGTTATAACGAATTAAGTTATTTAAAGTTAAATAAGAGCCCTTAGCGGGCTCTTATTTGCCTGAATTTAACATTAAATATTTCGCTTATAATTGCAAATATCGCAAAATGGTATAAGACTTTTTTGTTCATCTTGATCTCCTCTATCACCTCACGAGCGTTGTTAAGGGTGCTTTGGGACACCCTGTATATATTAAAAAATGATCGTAAAAATTTAAAGTTTGAATGAGTAAATAATTTTCATATAAAATGCTAAAAAAAGCACGTATGAAATTGTATTGCTTTTATATGAATGGAATTTGTAAAGAAAGCTGTAATTTTTATGAATTAGAAAGAATACATTATAATTTTATTTTAGTTTATTTAGAAAATCTGCAATTCTTTTTACTAAGGCTATCTGATATTAAATGACGTAGACGTATAAAATTATAAAGCATGAGAAAAAAGGAAGTTATTTAAAAGAGGATATAATTAAGGGAGTTAAATTTGTTATGAGATTTTGTAGGTAATCTCAATAATCCAAAGCAACGTAAAATATTGTGCGTTTCTGTTTACTTTGACGAGACAATATAAAAGAAAGATACTAAACAAAGAAAGAGCTGTTTTCTAGTGTAGTTACTTAAATATTTCGCCGGGGCTACGATTTTCCGATTTCTCAATATCGATATTATAACGTCTGTAGCTAGATATATCTCTCATATCTGTCGTCCTAGGTCAGCCTAGGAAAAATCTGAGACCACGATAACGATTTCAGTTTTCTTGTGATCTCGTTTTGATGCTTTATAAATCGACTTGCGGCATTTCGATATCGGCAAAATATAAGATTTTCACATAAGAAGTAAATATTCTCGGAATGATGAAAAAATTAATTTGTGAGAAGAAAGAGATCATTATAGCTTCATTATATACTATGTAAATCAAACCTTGACAAAAATATCAACCTAAAGGTCCCATTAAAAACAAATGAGCAATTAGATAAAGAAGTAGAAATATTTAATGTAGCAATTCAGCAAGCAGCCTGGAATAATACACCTACTATAAAATATAGGACAAAGGGCAATAACTATCCTAAAGAAATCAGGGAAAAGATAACTGAAAAAAGGAAGCTTAGAAGAAAATGGCATCAAACCAGAGCTGTTAGAGATAAAACCCTACTGAACAATGCCGCACAACAACTAAAACGGGAAATCCAACGCATTAAAAATGAAACGATTGGTAATTACCTGGAAGAGCTATCAAGTGACAGAGCCAACGACTATACCCTGTGAAGGGCTACCAAGAGATTAAAAAGACCTATCACACAAAATCATCCCATCAGAAATCCAGATGGGAGTTGGGCTCGTGATAATGAACAAAAAGCTAATAGATTCGCTGAGCACCTAGAATTCACGTTCCAACCTAACGTAAATAATGAAAAACCAAATTGGGAAGACCTTGAACAAGAGAAGGAGGAAATTACTCTCACTACTCCAGAGGAGATTGCTACTCAAATTAAGAAAAACATAAACCTTAAGAAAGCTCCAGGATTTGACCTAATTACCGGAGAAGTATTAAAGCAACTCCCGCGGAAAGCCATAGTCAAATTAACCTACCTTTTTAATGCGTCATTCAGACTAAAGTACGTACCAATGATGTGGAAAGTTGCAGAAGTTATGATGATAGCCAAAACCTGGAAAACCACCACATGAGGTTTCATCTTACAGGCCTATCTCCCTATTGCCAGTGATTTCGAAGCTTTACGAACAACTACTACTAAAAAGAATAAAATCTATTATACACAGAAAAAACTTGATCCCAACCCACCAATTTGGATTCAGAAATAACCACTCAACTATAGACCAAATTCACAGGATAACCAGTAAGATAGAAAAGGCGTTAGAAGGGAAAAGAGTCTGCTCTGCAGTATTTTTAGACGTGGCGCAAGCATTTGACAAGGTGTGGCATGAAGGTCTGATCTACAAGCTGAACAAGTGCCTACCTAAGCAGTACTCCCAACTATTGAAATCCTATATTACTGACAGATACTTCAGAATAAAACAAGAGGAAGCATACTCTGAACTAAAGGAAATCAAGGCAGGGGTACCACAAGGAAGTGTGTTGGGACCTGTGTTGTACCTCTTATACACTAGCGATATACCTGACCTTGGAACTAATACAATTGCCACTTTTGCAGATGATACAGCGATCCTCGCCATTAGCAAAAATCATTTAGAAGCAGCCAATAAGCTACAAGTATCCATAAATAAAATAGTAAAATGGACAAAACAGTGGAGAATAAAACTGAACGAAACTAAAACTACTCATATCAACTTCACCAATAAAAAAATTAAACACTTATCAATCAGAATAAATAACATTCAAATCCCATTTGTTAATACTGCAAAATATCTGGGCATGACTCTTGATTCGAGGTTGCGCTGGAAAACTCACATTAAGAAAAAACGAGAACTAGGAATCAAATTTAGAAAAATGTACTGGATGCTGGGGAGAAACTCCAAAATGTCTATATACAACAAGGTACTTTTATACAAACAAATCTTGAAACCTATTTGGACATATGGAATACAGCTATGGGGCTGTGCTAGTAAGAGTAATATTCTCATAATACAACGCTTTCAAAACAAGGTACTAAGAAGCATCGTTGATGCCCCATGGTATATTAGAAACTGTGACCTCCATAGAGACCTGGAGGTAGATACAGTTAATCAAACTATAACTAAAATAGCTAGGAGTCATGAACAACGACTTCAACAACATGTGAATAAGGAGGCCCTCCAGCTTCTGAATAACACAAGATTGACAAGAAGACTCAAGAGGATAAAACCCTTTGAACTAGTAAAGAAATGAATAAAAAGCAGATTATCTAAATAGTTAGTTGGAACCTGAGGTTCGCTACAGAGCGGAACATCAGTTTGGTAACAATTTATATAGTTAGTTTAGGACTGAACAAAATTACTCATTGACCGAATCCGATCAGATTGTAATAAAAGTACATTAATTTCCTCCTTACGGAGGAAGTGGTAAAATAAAAAAAAAAAATATACTATGTGTATATACAATATAAATAGAAACTCTATAATGCTCTCGAAACGTTAAAGACTTTTATAATTTTAATTCTTATAATAAGTAATAATGTATAATTATAATAAATAACTATATATAATAAACATGTATTTAGAGAACATATTTATATGTATATGATTTCATTCTTTTACCTTTAAATTTCTTTTATTAAGTATAGATCTGATATTTTATTTTCATCGCAAGAAAGTAACTACACAGTAACGACTCGTTACTTTTTAAGTAACTGTAACTAGTTACTTTTTAATGAAAAAAACTGTAACTGTAACTAATTACTTTTATAAAGTAACTTTCCCAACCCTGCAAAAATATAAGAAACAGCGTCTGGTTTCAAATGACAAAAATATTTTTTTGTAAATTAATATAATTTGTAACTGAGTTATAAGCAATCAAAATCGAAATGTTTATCTCAACATTTAAATTATATTTAAAGTATTTTTATCTTGTCAGAAGTAAAGATAATTAGGTGTCCTGTTCTAGTACTCTATACAATAAATAATTTATTAAATAATATTATATAATAATGTAATAAATCGAATATTTTATATAAAAGAATAAGAAAGAAAAAATAGCACTATTTCAATATTAAAAGTAAAAATAAAGTTTCTTCTAAATAAATTATAAAATATAAAAAAAATTTTTTTATTAATCCGAATTTTTGAAATTATATATTTAAAATATTTGAATATATTTTGAAACTAATATATGAAACTTTAAATATATTTTACTAATATATGAAACCTTTAAAATATATTTTGAAACTAATTATGAACTAAATTATAGAAATATACATTTTATGACACGTTTATTATTCTGATATAAATAAACGTTTACTTCATTAACATTTACATATATAAAATGTACATCATTCTTTAAATAAATGTTACATTTTTATACAATAACACATATTCTCCATAATTGGATTGTGGAAAATGTGTATAAAATATTTTGGCAATTAGTTTATATCTATATAAAAAGTCAGTTATTTCATTCACAACATTATCAAATATTATTACATAAGTTGGTAATGTAGCATTTTTATTATTAACATAATTATTATCAAGCCAAAGTGTTGGATTTGCAAAAAATTGATCTGCTTCATCAAGGTAATCATTAGAATTATCTAAATTAGGTTTGCAAGTTAAAAATTTTACCGATACATTTACATGCAAATGACTATATAATGGCATAGCATGACAAGGAGTGAGAATTAACACATTTATTGGTGAAGGAATAGCATAAATTTCCTGCTGTAAGAGCTCCATTACATTTAAGGTGCCCCGTTGATGAATCAAGGAAAAATAAAATCCGGGTACAATGTTGCTGCATATTAATAATGCTAAAATACTTTTACGTGCAAATGCCGTAATTCTAACGTTTAAACGACGAGTGCAAGCGGAACTTATATAAATTAACATCGGCAAAAGCGGTAAAATAAATCGAAATTCTTTATGAGACAAAAAAGAATAGACGAATAGCGTCCAACCGATTATTACAAACATAATTAATTCTCGATGGAAGTAAGCAGGATGTTTAAATATTTGCCAAACAGCAATCAAAAATGGAATGTAATATAACCCTAGTATTACAGGTAAACCAACAAAGATATACCATAATGTATGTTCTTTGCCATATGAGTCTCCGACACTTTTAAGCACATTTATTTGGAAAAACTTCCAAGGGGTTATCACAAATTTTCCATAACAGTAACTATCTACTGATACAGAAATCAAGAAACAAGAAGTACCTATCATTGCATAATGACCAAGTAATGCTTTCTTTTCTACATTTGAACAAATGTGATGTAAACATAATGGAAACCATATAATTGCAGCAGTAGGTCTTATCATACAGAGAAAGCCTACAATCCATAAAAACTTTGTACTTTGCACACGATTATCTTGCCATGGGAATATTGATAATGCTATTGTAGTGCAGACAGTCTCCACTGAATTTATCAGTGTTCTCGAAGCACAGTAGTACCAATACCAATTTGAGCATAGGACCAACAACATCCACTTGCATTTGGTCCACTTATAAAATCTATAATCACCATAAGCAGCGAAAGTCGCTTGAAAAACACGAGGCAACATTGTTAATAACAATGTGAAATCTAATGAAAGAAAAGCAAGTGTACAATACAGAATTGATATAAAAAATGGATAAATGTAACTGCGAATCATTATTGTCCATTCCCATGTAAGATATCCATAATTGAATGCCAGATGATGAGCTACTTCGAGGGATTGCCAGTATTCGTCTGGCACATGAGCAGTTTGTACTATGATCACTGACATCAACCGCCATAGTAACAAAAGGAAAAATATTCCAAATCTTCCTGATAAATGCATTTTAAAACCAGTAATCTCGAACATACACACCATTTATAATAGTTGTATTTCTAGATTCTCATTCTGGATATTTCTAGAACAAGTCAGTTTGTATCGATCTAATACCTAGTATATAAAAAGAAGTGTATACATCTTAGGTATTTCCAAATGAAGCAAAAATACTTATTACTTAAAAAGGAGAAAAAATCTCAAAACTTACCGAATGTATTCCCATATATATTCGCAAATCACTAATGTAAGATAACTATCTATATTTGTTTAAAAAACAAATTTATTGAAGATAGATTAGGTTGTTCTCCTTTTCGTCTTCTTGATTTTTCGCAGCAACCGATGAAGAATAAATGTCGAGATGGCAATCAGCAAGTTAAAATAGTATGGTGATGATCTGCGTTTTACACATAAATCGTAATGAGTTTTATGTAACTTGAATGATTTTAATACGAGCTCACTGAGGCACATGTACTTTCTCTTATTATTGCCGCGTGCTGCGTTTAATAGACCAAACCGCTTAGTGATAACGTGATTCTTGGGTTTCTGCACAAAGGCACAGAGGATGCAATATCGCGTGAAGCAGAAGGAATGTGGTAGCCAAACAATGAACCCCTTCTTATTGCGTCACTTTTTCCCGCGCAGCAATAGAGTCCCTAGAAATCATGATGTAAAGCAGTAAGCACACACTTTTGCATAGACGCATAACCGTAAACATGAAGCAGGAGCACACACTTTTGCATAAGGGTATCATTTCATGTGCAGCATACTGCCGCAGCAGTTTGTTGCTATTGGTGAAGTTCAATTGAACGAACAGCAAAGGCAACAAAGCAAAAGAACACGCAACTAGTTGATTCTAATTATTGTTATTCTTATATTAGTTAAATAATAGATTTTAAGAATAAAATAGATTATTGTGAGAATATAAAAGCAAAAATCGTAATTTTAATCTCGAAATAATAAGAGAACAAAGAAATATGCTCTAATAAATTTTGATCACGTGACTGATTTGCTGCTGCAGCATGCTGCATATGAAAAGGCACCTTAAGCGTATAAGCGTAAACATAAAGGTGCCTTTTCATACGCAGCATGCTGCAGCAGTAAATCAGTCACGTGATCAAAATTTATTAGAGCATATTTCTTTGTTCTCTTATTATTTCGACGTTTAAAATACGATTTTTGCTTTTATATTCTCACAATAATCTATTTTATTCTTAAAATCCATTATTTAACTAATATAAGAATAACAATAATTAGAATCAACTAGTTGCGTGTTCTTTTGCTTTGCTGCGTTTGCTGTTCGTTCAATTGAACTTCACCAATAGCAACAAACTGCTGCGGCAGTATGCTGCACATGAAATGATACCTTTAGGGTGCGATTAGGGTGCGATTACATGGACGCGCGGAAACGCGGAAACGCGGAAGAAAAAGTAACTAAACTTTACTAGAGTCCCGCATTTCCGCGCGTTCCGTTCCGTCTGTTTTGATTGCCTTATAGCGTTTTCGATTGGGAAAAAGTTAGTGCGCACCAGAGTACCTATTACGGTTATTTGGGTGAGTTTGCTCACGAGATAAAAATCACAAAAATGAGAGATTCACTAGATTTTGACCAATAGAAACGTAGACAACCTAGTAAATCTATCACTTTTGTGATTTTTACCTCGTGAACAAACTCACCCAAAGAACCGTAATAAGTACCCAGTGCGCACTCAGTTCATACGAACACTGGACAAGTTCCATGGGTTGCACTGAATAGTGCAGGTGAAAAAGAACACGCCGAAATTTTCAGTGCCACTTGAGTTGACTAGATTCCGGGAAGAACGAAAAAGTAACCTCGACATCTTGTGTTCAGTTAAGTAATGATTTTTATTATATGTAATTAAATATAGAAGATGATCAAGAATATCACGTATGACAAATATAAAAATTATTATTATTCAGTATAAAAATGCTATTACATTAAGTACATTAATTATATTTTAAAAAAGGGTATAGGTTCGATGTTTATATAAAAAGATATAACACTTACGGTGTCATTATCTATTTTTTTCACACATTCTACATAATTTACAGTTTTTGGAATTATTCTTCTAGTTCGAAGAGTTGTAATTATTTCTTCTTGCTCGCTTGAACTAGAAGAAGATTCCAAAAATGTCTCCAAAATATTAAAGAGAGCCAAATCCGAATTGCTCATTATGTCGAATTTTCGTTCAAAAGAATGCCCTACTGCTTGCATGCATCCAATGCACTGAACTGGCACCGTCAAAATATCTCGTGCCACTTAGTGCGCACTGAGTGCGCACTATGCGAGTGTTGTGCGTTCAAACGAACACGCAACACTAGCCAAGTGCGCATTGGCACTACCAATCGAACACGCGCCTGACATTCAGTGCAGCCAGTGCACCCCAATCGAAAACGCTATTATATTACATGGAGCACATTTTGAGCGGAAAAGCGGAACGATATAGTGACAAATAGACATTTGTATTAATTTTTTAAATTTATATTTACTTAATTCATTGTAATTCCTTTTAATATGTTCATCTTTTCAACTTATCTATTGAATACAAGCATTTTAATCAATAAATGTAGTTAAATATTAATATTTTATAATTCCCCGTTCCGCTTTTTCCGCTCAAAATGTGCTCCATGTCACAGATTAATAGACAGATCGCCAAAGGTCTGGATGAAGGAGAGACCCTTTCTC
>NW_028189332.1:0-27212 GCF_048542155.1 Nylanderia fulva
GATTCCGACTTCCATGGCCACCGTCCTGCTGTCTTAAGCAACCAACGCCTTTCATGGTGTCCCATGAGCGTCGAGTTGGGCGCCTTAACTCTGCGTTTGGTTCATCCCACAGCGCCAGTTCTGCTTACCAAAAATGGCCCACTTGGCACTCTGATCCGTAGATGCTCGTGGCTTCATAATTCAAGAAAGCCAGAGATCTCACCCATTTAAAGTTTGAGAATAGGTTGAGGTCGTTTCGGCCCCAAGGCCTCTAATCATTCGCTTTACCAGATGAGACTCGCGCGCGTTCCGTGCAGGAACGGCCGAGTGCCAGCTATCCTGAGGGAAACTTCGGAGGGAACCAGCTACTAGATGGTTCGATTAGTCTTTCGCCCCTATACCCAGTTCCGACGATCGATTTGCACGTCAGAATCGCTACGGACCTCCATCAGGGTTTCCCCTGACTTCGTCCTGACCAGGCATATTTCACCATCTTTTGGGTCCCAACGTGTACGCTCTGGGTGCGCCTCTTCTCGCGATGAGAACGAGACGCCCCGGGAGTGCGAGGCCGCATCGCGACGCGGCCCATCCTCCCTAGGTCGACGGCCAGGGCCGACCTTCACTTTCATTACGCCTTTAGGTCTCGCGACAAGTCCCAATGACTCGCGTACATGTTAGACTCCTTGGTCCGTGTTTCAAGACGGGTCCTAAGAGTACCCAAAGCAGTAGCGTCGCCGACCGGTATCGGTCTCCCGCGAGACCGCGGGAGACGTTCGCAGGCCTGTCGAAGGTGTACCGTACTGTAACCAACAGCGGGCCAGGACCGGGGACGGCGCGAAGTCCGTAACCTCCGAGTACCGTGGTGCGCGCTTGCGACGGTCTCGACGCACCGTGAATAGTGCGGCCTGATACCTTGCGCGTACCGCCGAGCAGCCGGCCGGGCGACCGAGGGTTTGTCGCGTGCCGTTTTACCGGCGACGCGACAGACACCGCACCCGGGCCGTAGACCGACACCCAGCGGGTCGCGACGTTCTACTTGGGGAGAAGTGCACGACGACGAGCGCCGGACATCGGCGCACGGTAGCGTGCCCGCGCGCGAGCCGCAAGGACTCCGCGGGACATCGCCGACCGACGCGAAGCCAGCGCCGCTGACGATGAATCTCCCCGTTCGATCTTTTGGGTTTCTTAGGTTTACCCCTGAACGGTTTTACGTACTCTTGAACTCTCTCTTCAAAGTTCTTTTCAACTTTCCCTCACGGTACTTGTTCGCTATCGGTCTCGTGGTCGTATTTAGCCTTAGATGGAGTTTACCACCCACTTTGAGCTGCACTCTCAAGCAACCCGACTTTAAGGAGAGATCCTCCCGAGGCGCGCACCGGTCGCTACGGGCCTGGCACCCTCTACGGGTAAGTGGCCCCATTCAAGATGGACTTAGACGCGACGCGGCACCTCGGGATAAGCGGATCCTCCCAAACACCACATTTCCCTGCGGCGGAACCGCGGGATTCGGTGCTGGGCTCTTTCCTGTTCGCTCGCCGCTACTAAGGAAATCCTGGTTAGTTTCTTTTCCTCCGCTTAATAATATGCTTAAATTCAGCGGGTAATCTCGCCTGCTCTGAGGTCGTCGCATAATGAGCTTTCGTAGCCGTTTGCCTCCTCCGCGTCGCTCATCGTCGTCTCTCCTCTATAATATATATTATAAGAGGGAGAGAGAGAGAGCGTCGAACGAGAGAGCAGCAGCGGCAGCACACGAAATACGCGAGAAGGCAAATCGCCGGGGCGCTAACCGCACACACACTCGTTGGTGGTAATGGAGACGATATATCGCGGGGTTCGAGATTCTCGGCTCCCCCTTCTCTTTTATATACGAAATTCGGGCGGAATCGATTCGACGAGTACACGACGCGGCGCGCCGGTCCCCTTTTTTCGCTTTACGAAAATTTCGTGGACTCGGACACGCGGTCGGCTTGCGATTCAAAACCCTTCTCCGTAAAGAGGTAAAGGATTACGAATGCTCTCTCCGCCGGACGACGACGCGCCGTATATTTCTCCGTAATACCGTTATGTGTGCGGGCAAGGGCGCCTCGGCATAAGACGCGCGAGCGCTATCGCACCGAGAGACGCGGCACAGAGTGCGAGAGCAGTCCGGTCAGTCTGTGTGATGTACGGAGAGGAGAGACGGTGAAACAAGCGCTACCTACTTTCGGGAGACAACGACGCACGCGCCGCTCTAGGGAAAGCGGTGCCATTTACCGTCCTGACCCTTTTTTTGGCCGTTTGTTGCTCCCTTCGCGCGCGCTCTTACTCTCATCCCATTTCTCCTCGGCTCTCGCGTACACACACGACTTGGATACACAAACGCGCTTCCCCTCTTAATTCGCGCAGCATTCTCTGGGCGCGCGTTCGCCAACGTTTTACACGCTTGTGCGCTTCTCCTCCTCATTATTATTATTTCGGTGTGTCATTTCAGACGACGCCAGGATTTGCACCGCGGCCGGTCGGCGCGGCACAGACACCTCGGGCGAACGTCCAACGATGGCTCGTACGCCCATTGTAAGCGTTGCACAGGGCACAGACGACGCGCGCGCCATTCTCTGGTCGCCCGCGTCGTAACCGTGCGCGCTTTTCGGACGCAAGCAGTTTAGGGGTACTAAAACGACCCTCAGCCAGGCGTGGTCCGGGAATTGTATCCGTGGACCGCAATGTGCGTTCGAAATGTCGATGTTCATGTGTCCTGCAGTTCACAAGTTGACGCGCAATTAGCTGCGTTCTTCATCGACCCACGAGCCAAGTGATCCACCGTTCAGGGTAATCGTTCGAAATTTTTGCGTTCGCGAAGAAACGCGCTTCTCGTTCAACCATCGTGGTCTCTTCTCTCGGACGAGAAAGAGAGAATAATCGTGGTGGCTCTTCGATCAGCCTGTCCGCGCGCGTCCGAGGACGCGCGCGGACCGCCGCCTCCCGCCAGGGAAGGCTACGGCACAAAGATAGAGTTGTGTGTTTCTCGTTCGGAGCGTCTCTCCCGCAACGGGAGAGCCGGGGCGGAAGCTTTTTGAAGAAACCGTCGGACCGACACAGTTGACAGATTGGTCGAAATATCATCGATCCCTTCTCTGTGTTATATATATATATTATAATAATATATGGGGGTCCTCTCGCTCGGCACTCGCGGTCGCACACAGTGTGTTCTCGGCACGCTGACCGCTGCCCCGCGACAACGGGGAGGGCGCGCGTCGACGAACGTCGTGGGTGCTGCACACACGCGTGCGCGGGCATAGGTTACCACCGGTTCGCGCTCAACGCCGAATCGACGCTCTGTGTGTGTGTGTGTGGCCGGAGAATGGCACACACACGAGCGTGATCGCGAAGCGTCTCGCTCCGAATCGTCGTCGAACACCGCCGGGCGCGCTGCTCTGCTTGCCGACTACTTTCGGTCAGAGAGGCGCGACGGCGTCCGTCGTTATATCAAAACACAACAACAAATTCCGTCAAATCCGTTATTTTTTTTTTCTCTGAGAGCGCCTTTTCAGCGCGTCCATTCAGTCGCCGACTGCTGCGAGCGCGCGTCTCTCCCAAAAGAGAGGACTCTCGACGCAGAGCAGGACCTCCGGAACGTTAATGATCCTTCCGCAGGTTCACCTACGGAAACCTTGTTACGACTTTTACTTCCTCTAAATGATCAAGTTTGGTCATCTTCCCGGCAACATCGGCAATGCCGAGACATTGCCGCGCACCAGTCCGAAGACCTCACTAAATCATTCAATCGGTAGTAGCGACGGGCGGTGTGTACAAAGGGCAGGGACGTAATCAACGCGAGCTTATGACTCGCGCTTACTGGGAATTCCTCGTTCGTGGGGAACAATTGCAAGCCCCAATCCCTAGCACGAAGGAGGTTCAGCGGGTTACCCGGGCCTTTCGGCCAGGGAACACACGCTGATTCCTTCAGTGTAGCGCGCGTGCGGCCCAGAACATCTAAGGGCATCACAGACCTGTTATTGCTCAATCTCGTGCGGCTAGAAGCCGCCTGTCCCTCTAAGAATATTTGTTTGTACGTTGGTAGTAAAAACCCGCCAGCCGAAGCCGGGGGCCTTCGCGATACCATAAGGTACGCCTATTTAGCAGGCTAGAGTCTCGTTCGTTATCGGAATTAACCAGACAAATCGCTCCACCAACTAAGAACGGCCATGCACCATCACCCACCGAATCAAGAAAGAACTATCAATCTGTCAATTCTTCCGGTGTCTGGGCCTGGTGAGGTTTCCCGTGTTGAGTCAAATTAAGCCGCAGGCTCCGCTCCTGGTGGTGCCCTTCCGTCAATTTCTTTAAGTTTCAGCTTTGCAACCATACTTCCCCCGGAACCCAAAAGCTTTGGTTTCCCGGAAGCTGCCCGCCGAGTCATCGGAGGAACTTCGGCGGATCGCTAGCTGGCATCGTTTATGGTTAGAACTAGGGCGGTATCTGATCGCCTTCGAACCTCTAACTTTCGTTCTTGATTAATGAATGAGGGAGAGAATGAGAGCGTTGCGGAAGTGAGTGAGATAGCGTGTATGAGAGTAATTGGTGCGAGACTCCGTAAATTCCTGTTTACGGAGACGAACAAAATTTCTAAGAGTGCGAGTGAGAAAATACTGGACATTGTGGGAGAATATGAGGAACAGATGATGAAAATGTTGTGCAAAAATGAGAGAATACAGGGAAAACTGGATGAGTGTATGCGTCGAGCGAGTCGGGATTTAGCCTACGGCGAAAGTGGAATGAGCTATGCGAGCGTGAGTGCGAAAAATGTTGAAAAGAGCGTGATTGAAAAGGTACAGGAAGTGAATGTGAAAACGAGTGAAAACGAAAGAGAAAAGTTATGCGGTAATAGTGAGAGCGGATGATGCAAGTGCGAATGTGACAAGTGAGGAAGTAAAGGAGAGAATGATGAAGCATGTGAGCAAGTCACTGAATGTGCGTGTGAAAGCGGTGAGGAAAGTGAGGAATGGAGGTGTAGCGATTGAGACGATGAGCGAGAGTGAGTTTAAAAGAATAAGAGAGTGTGGTCAGTTTAAGAATGCTGGCCTAAAGGTTGAGCTGCCTCGCAAGATAGGCCCAAAGATCATCTTGTACGTTGTGCCGAATGATATGGCGAGTGAAGTGTTAATGAGAGAAATGTATGAGAGGAGCTTGAAAGGGCGAGTGGATGAGAGAGTATTTATGGAACGTGTGCGTGTTGTGAGTAGGAATGCGAAGAAAGATGCAACCTGCGGAAATGTGATATTAGAAGTTACGAGTGCAATAAGAAATGTGCTCTGTAGTGACGGACGAGTGTTTGTGCATTGGAAGGCCTTTAGGGTGAAAGAGTTTTTCAGTGTGCTGAGGTGCCACAAGTGCTTCGCATTTGGGCACATGATGCGGCAATGCACCGAAAAGGAAAGACTGTGCCAAAAATGTGGATGTGTAGGACACATGATGAGAGATTGTAAAAAGGAAAGTGTGTGTAGAAACTGTAAGCTGAAAGGGAGCAAATGTGATCACTCGGTTCTGTCCGAAGTGTGTCCGGAATACGTGAGAGCGTTAGAGAGAGAGAAAGCGAGAATAAATGACGAATGAATGGTGCGTGAATGTGGTGCAGTATAACTGCCAGAGAGCGTATGCAATTATGTGTGATCTGGGTGAGATGATGCGCGAACGTCGAGTGAGTGTAGCACTGCTGCAAGAACCGTATGAAAGGCATGGACGTGTGGTGGGCTTGCCCATAGGTATGGATGTGATTGTGTGCGAAAGTGGGACGGTGAAAGCAGCAGTGGTGGTAAATGACTCTAGGTTAGACGTGATGTGCGTGAGAGAGTGTACGAATAAGCTTGGAGTGAGTGTGTGGTTGAAGGGGGACTTTGGCGAAATGTATGTGGTGTCCATGTATTGCCAGTATGGTAAGTGTATCGAGCCGTACTTGGCGTACATGGACAGAGTATGTGAGACGGCCGGGAGAAAGCGTCTGCTGACAGGTATGGATGCGAATGCCGTCTCTCCCTTGTGGTATAGCAAGGGTGGAGGCAGCAGAGAGAGTGAAGCGCGTGGTAGAATGATTGAGGAATGGATGATTGCGAGCGGGATGAATGTTGTTGAATGAGCCAAGCGAGTTTTACTCGTTCAGCGGGCCGAATGGAGAGAGTGACATCGATGTTACTTTCGTGAACGGCGTGAATGGAGGGTTCCGGTATGAGTGGGAAGTAAAGCCGACTGGGGAGTGATTGACCATAACGTATTGTTAATACGGATGGTACACAGAGAGAATGTAGGTACGAATGAGGGCATGCGTAGATGGGTGTGCAAGGACGTAGACTGGGAAGGATATATGTGTGATATGCGAGAGAGTGCGTTAGAGGATGCAGCGAGCGCCATAGACGAAGCGGATGCGCAGAGCTGTGTAGAGCGAATGATGAAATGTATCCATAGTGCGAATGATCGATGGATGAAGAGATGTAAACCTGTGTATGCTAGGAAGCTTGTGTGGTGGACGGATGAGCTTGAGAAACTGAAGAAGGCTGTAGGAAGGAGCAGACGTGCCTACCAGCGTGCGAGAAAGAGGAATGGAAGCAGAGTGGAAGAAAGAATGAATGAATATAAGTATGTTTTGCGGGAGTATAAGGAGGAAATGCGAAGAGTGAAAGAGGAAAATTGGAAGCGATTTGTGTGCGTGACTGGGAAGAGGGATCCATGGAGCGATGTATATAAGGTGTGCATGGGAAAGCGTGATAGGGTAAGATTAAGTGGCATAAAAGTGGGTGATAGAGTGACGAGTACATGGAAAGAAAGCGCGGATGAGCTAATGAAGAGATTCTTCCCGGCAGCAAGGACGAACGTGGCGATAGACGCCAGGGGAGACGTGAGGGAGGAAGAAAAGCAGTTTGAATGGAGCGAAGTGGATGTGGCAGTGAGATCGATGAAAGTGGGTAAGGCACCTGGTATGGATGGTGTGAGTGCTGAAATGTTGCGAGCGATTTGGCGTGCTGTCCCGGTATGGATGAAAAGAATGTATGATGTATGTCTGAATACAGCGTGTTTCCCCCCGGCGTGGAAGACTGCGCGGGTGGTAGTGTTATTGAAGTCTCCCGATAAACCTAGGTCGGACCCTGGGTCTTATAGGCCCATTTGACTGCTGTCCGTGCTGGGGAAAGTGTTGGAGCGAATGATGGTTGGAAGACTCGAGCGAACGATGGGTGGAAGAATGTGTGACGCCCAGTACGGATTCGTAAGGAATCGGTCGACCGAGGATGCATGGAATCGAGTGCATGACTGGGTGAATGGGTCGGAGAGAAATGTATGTGTTAGGAGTGTTCGTGGACTTCAAAGGAGCGTTTGATAACCTAGAGTAGGAATGTGTGATCGAGAAATTGCGTGAGGTTGAATGTGAAGAAATTGAATTATGGAAGAGCTATTTTAGCGGCAGGCGTGTATGCATGATGGGTGCGTGTGACACAGTGTGGAAAGACGTAAAGCGTGGCTGCCCGCAAGGCTCCATCTGTGATCCATTTATATGGAACCTAATGATGGATGAACTGTTGTGGCGGCTGCGTGAGAGTGAATGTAAAGTGGTTGCGTACGCGGATGACTTGTTGTTGGTCGTGGAAGGACAGAGCCGAGCGGAGTTGGAGAGAAAGGGTACTAAGTGGATGAGAATGGTGTACGAATGGGGAGTGAAAGTAGGTGTGAGTGTGTCTAAGAACAAGACTGTGATGATGTTGATGAAAGGTAGTATGGCTGGGACGAGGCCTCCCAATGTACGAGTGAATGATAGATGCGTGAGGTATGCGAGGAGCGTGAAATATCTGGGTGTTTGTGTGAGTAAAAGGATGAACTACAGGTTGCATCTGGAGTGTCTGAGAAAGAAATGTATGAATGTAATGGGAAAATTAAGACGCGTGTTGAGAAGTGAGTGGGGTTTGCGAAAGAAAGCTGTGACTGTGTTGTACAAAGGTCTGTTCATGTCGTGTGTGATGTATGGAGCGAGTGTATGGTATGGAGTGATGAGATTTGAATATGCGAGGGAGCTCATAAATAGGTTCCAGCGAGTGGTGTTGAGTGCGTGTCTGAATGTATGTAGAACGGTCTCCACGGCGGCCATGCAAGTCCTTATGGGTGGCTTGCCGTGGGACCTGGAGTGCGTGAGAAGAGGAGTGTTGTATAAGGTGAGAAAGGGAATTAGTATGAGTGAGTATAATGTAGTGAATGATAGTGACTTGCGTGAGAGAGGTGTGGAAGGATGTATGGAATTGGTGAGTGAAAGGCTGTATGAGATGTGGCAGAATAGATGGAATAAGTGCGAGAAAGGAAGAGTGACGTATGAATTTATACAGAATGTAAGGTTCGCGGGTGAGTGCCGAGAGTTCGAGCCTAGCTTGAGCCTGGGCTATATCCTGACAGGGCATGGAAGTTTGAATGAATTCCTGTATAAGCGTGGTCTGTCTGAGAGTGAGAGCTGTGCATGCGGAGCGGAGAGAGAGAATTAAAAGCATGTGTTGGTTGAGTGTCCAATGTATGGTGATGTGAGGAACCTGAGTGAGTGGGGTGTGATTGTGCGAGAGAATGGCAGTGTGGATGTGAGTCGCATGTTGGAATGTAAAGAAAGGTATGAAAGTGTTGGTGTGTATGCGAAGATTGTATTTCAGAGAAGGAGGGCGATGCTGAAAGGAGGATAAGAGAAGCCGATGTTCCCGAGGAACATAGGCCGACCACTGCCTGGGAGGTGTAGGCCTCCGAAAGCTGGGAGTGGTCTCGGCCACGAAGATCCAACCAGTGATCTTGACTGGTACCACGGGAGTCGGGTTGCCCAGGGGGATTCGTCCCTTGTCCCGGCAATTGAGGTCGGACTCGTGGGGGTAGTGGTTGAAGCCGCATGCTGGTTAGGGGCTCTCGGGCCTCGACGGGTGAGCAGCGTATCTGCTCGGGAACCAGTCCTGCACAGCTGGTAGAGCGTTGCACAGGCGCTCGCCCCAACCGGTGGGTTGCCGAAGAGTCCTACAAACTCGGAGGCGCTACTGGTAGTTCCTGGCCTGCTGGAACGAGCTGATTGGGCTTATCCCAATTCCGCACCCATGGGGGTCGTGTGATTAAGCTCTCTGAGCAGGTACCGCACGTTAAATCAACCACGGACATCTGTTCCTATCTACTTTCCCCAGGAGGCTACTGACGATTCGACAGTAGTACGGGCATGACGCACCCGGGGCCCCGAGGTCCCTTTCAAGCCAGGATGGGAGGCATCGTGTCTGGGGCTGCATGGCCGCGGGGAGGTTAAGTTGCGCGACCGCAAACGATCCTTCAGGGGCACCTGGCGCAACCTCTGTGGTATATAAGTCGCCTTACCCAGATGATGGAGGCTCTGCCTGAGTGGACATTTTTTTTCTTGCCATACTCGTGGGATATACATAAAAAGAACAAAACTCAAACAAAAACACAAAAACTTGGCTGATACTTTGGTAACGACTAATGCTGGCACGAAAGTAACCGAAACTCTGAACGCCGAAAAAGAGAGAAAAAGAGAATTGCTGTTTGCGCGAAGGGGATCTGTAAGTAGATCACCACCTCCTTCGGGTAGTACCCAAAAAGACACTGAAGAGACGCATGAAGGGAACACAAGGCTGAGTGATTCTGAAAATGAGAAGGATGGATATGAAAGATTAGAACAGAGCACAGGAGTAAATGAAGTAGAGGAGATGATGGAGACAAAGGAACAGCTCGAGACATTCATGTTTAATGATAACAACAAAATAACAAAATCTGCAATAAAATACATATTGTCCAAATGGGCAGTACTAGAAAATAGACTACATAATGTAGTTTTAGAAAAAGAAAAATGGAAAGCTGCTTACCAAGCTGTTGCTGACTTGAGGCCTAAAGGACTCTCCTATGCCAATGTTACGGCAGGAACTCCAAGGACTGCTACAGGTGCTGTAAAAGAAAAAGAAAGGAGGTCAGATACTACGCACAAAGTAGTACTAATTAAACCTATAAAAGAAGACGAAGATGCGAGAACGAATAGTGAAATAAAGAAGGAGGTTATAAAGGAACTGACAAGTACAAATAAAAGGCTGAGGATAAAGGCAATAAGGCAAATGAGAGGAAAAGGAGTAGTGGTGGAGGTGGATGAAAGAGACGGGGACTTTGTGAAAAGAATAAACCTAACAACAAAGAAATTGAAAGTAGAGGAGCCAAGGAAAATAAATCCTACTCTTATAATTTATGACGTAGACAGGGAATATAAGTTTGAAGATCTCAAAGAAGATTTCATAAAACTGTGACGATCCGGATCCAATCGAAATAGAAGAATACAAAAAGGATTGTGTGGGAGTAACTATGACTCTCTCGGTCCTCAAAGCAACACGCTGCGATGGTACTTAGAAAGAGTCGTGGTTGGTTCGTGATGCGCCAACGAAGTCCTCTAGTAAGGACCTTCAGCCTCTCACGTCCAAGTTGTACCTCCACCTCCTTGTGGTGCTCCCGGAAACGGCCTACTTTAAAAGTTTAAACTCGGTAGGTGTCGACTAAGAGAGTGTACAGCGAAGTGCGCCCCTAAGGGCTTCGGCCCATGCGCCTACGGTCATGGTGAGTTGTGGGGCTAAGAAAGACCGGGGTTTTTTGGGGGGCTCTCGGTTGTCAATCCGTTTGCCCCCCTACACGCAGTTAATTATGGAGAAAAATTTGAATGAGAATACTGTCCCGGGTTCTCGAATGGCCCGGGGACTGCGTGCGAGTGCTCGCTTGAGTGAGAGCGCGAGAGGTGCGGAGGACCCTGACGGGGTCGCAGCTGGTCCGTCGCAAACCACTATAAAGACCAGCCAGGCTGAAGTGGACAGCCTAGAGGAGGAAATGGTCAGCTGTGAGCAGTGTTCGGCGAGGTTCCGGAACATGCGTGGTCTTGGTGTCCACAAAGTACGTGCTCACCCACTACAAGCCAACAGTGCTATCAATGTTGACCGCGTAAAGGCCAGATGGTCAGTTGAGGAAACTAGACTCATGGCACGCGCTGAGGCTGAAGGCACCTTAGCCGGGGAGCTTTTCATTAACCAGTATCTGGAGACTAGGTTCCCCAATAGGAGTCTCGAAGCCATCAAGGGTAAACGGCAACAGGAGCCTTACCGAGTGATGGTTAGAGACTTCTGCCAAGAGATCCAATCGCGTCGCGCGATTGTGATCGATGAGGGCGATAGGGATGGTGCGGTGATGACACGAGCCGACACCATTCCTGCGGCCACTGAGGCTAGTACTGACTATCAAAGCGCACATCAGCCTTCCCCTGAACAAAGTTCTCAGAGGCTGCGGGACAAGATACAATCACTCGTAGAGCAGAGTGCGGCGTTCCGTAGCTACGAGGCTGATACTCTTGCTGGCACGGCAAGAGATGCTCTGACGGCGGGGAGGGTCGACGTCTTGGCTATCAAGAGATGGCTGGGCATGATCTTCCCTCGGCCGCTACAAGTGCGCCCTCCGCAACGCGTTTCGGCAAAGAAGCACTGTCCTCCAGTCAAGCGAGAGAGCAGGGAGCAGAGGAGAAAGAGGGAGTATGCAATTGTGCAATCCCTCTACAAGAAGAACAAGAAGTCCTGTTTGTCGCGTATCCTCGAGGGCGACTCGGTGCGCGAGAAGCCGTCTGCTGTCGAATTCTTTAACTGCTGGCGCCCCATTATGGAGGCCTCCAGCGGTGCGGATGGAGACATGACGGACTTGCGTGAGTCGTTTGGGGAAGCGGCACAGGCTGCGAGTGCTGGCCGGGGCCGTACGTCAAGTTTGAGAGGGATTCACCTCGAAGGTCTCGGCGATGGCGCTGCCACGGATCCAGTTCCTGTGGCGGATAAGACCTTGCTCTGGGATTCTATAACACCTGCAGAGGTAAACAGGATTTCCGTAAGGACTGGCACTGCGCCCGGATGGACCAGATTACGCCGAGGATGTGGAACGCTGTTCCTGCGATTCTTCGTGCGCTTCTGTTCAATCTGCTGCTCCTGGCAGAGACGATCCCCTCGTCAATCGCCACAACCAGAACGGTGGCCACAACTCCTTGAGAAGGGGGGTATGTCCGATCGGCCAGGTCCGACGGAGTACCGTCCTCTCAGCATAAGATCCGTTATAACAAGACACTTCCACAAGATATTGGCAAAGAGATTGGCAGCCCTCGACATCTTCGACAAGCGCCAAAGGGGGTTCCGGCCGGTGGACGGGGTATGTGAGAACGTCACAGTCCTTTCATCCGTGCTTTGGGACACCCGGAGGCGTTGTCGTTCTCTGCATGTTGCGTGCGTTGATCTGTCGAAAGCTTTCGATACGGTTGCGCACGCTGCTATTCATACGACTATCGATGAGCTGGGGCTCCCTCGGGAGTTTAGAGAGTACGTAAGGGCTGTTTATTCGAATGCGCTGACCGAGTTGCAGGGGGTCAGCGCTGAGGAAGTGTCGGCCATCATGATTGGCCGTGGCGTGAGACAGGGTGATCCGTTGTCGCCCCTGCTGTTCAATCTGGTCGTAGATAGAGCACTAGGAATTCTCTCGGAGGACGTTGGCTATCGGTTGGGTAACCGGCTTATCAATGCGCTGGGCTACGCAGACGACATTGTGCTCCTGGTCTCTACCAGAGATGGTCTGCAGGAGAACTTGACACGGCTTCATGACGCCTTTATGCGAAATGGGCTCGAGATCAACGCGAGAAAGACCGGAGTGCTGTCCATGGTGGCGTCCGGCAGAGACAAGAAGGTGAAGGTGGACACCACACCTTATTTCACCGTGGGGGGGAGCGATGATACCGCAAAGATCCCTGGTCGATGTCTGGACGTATTTGGGCTGCGAATACACAGGTGCTAGGGAACTCGCAAGCGATCCACCCTTAGCTCAGGCCATCGAGCAACTCACGAGGGCACCTCTTAAGCCGCAACAGCGGCTGAGGTTGTTGCGTGACTGTCTCCTTCCACGGTATTATCACCGATGGACAGTGGGTACGGTCTCGGCCAAAACCCTCAAGGGTAAGAATATCATCGTACGCACCGCGGTGCGACGATGGCTGCGTTTTCCCCATGATGTTCCTGCTGGATACCTGCATGCGCCGATACAGAGTGGCGGGCTTGGAATGCCTCTATTGAGAACTTTGATCCCAATTCTGAAACATAACCGACTGCAGCGGTTGTGTCAGAGTACTCTACCCGCAGCATGCGCGGCTGCCGAAACCACGTATGTGGCTAGGCAGCTTGTCTGGTGTGAAAACCAGATGCGAGTGCGGGGTCACAGAGTGACTACGACCGCTGAGCTCAGACAGCAGTGTGCGGCCTGGTTGCGCGAGTCGTGCGATGGGAGTGGACTCAGAGAGGTTGCGGCCTCCAACCTGAGCTCCTACTGGGTATCGGCTGGCGCCGATGCCATCCCAGGTGCCAACTACGTGCACTATCACCACATACGAGCTAACTGCATACCGTCTAGAGCGAGATGCTTCCGAGGTCATGATGGGCGCGATAATCGCTGTCGTGGCGGTTGTCCCGAAACCGAGACGCCGGCTCACTGCGTGCAACGCTGCTTCAGAACGCACGGAGTGAAAATCCTGCGGCATGACGACCTATGCCGTCAAGTTGGTGGCTATTTACAGCAGAAGGGATGGCGCGTCAATGCGGAACAAGCGTATTCGACGTCTGCCGGCCGGAGGCGGCCCGACCTGACCATCGCTAAGGGTGGTGAGGCAGTGGTCGTAGACGCGCAGGTAGTGTCTAGCAAAACCGCGTTGGAGATGTCCCACGAGCGTAAGGTGGAAAAGTACCGGTCATGTAATGATCTGGCAGCCGCTGTTGCGGAGCGCACAGGAGTACCACGAAATAATGTTCGTTTTACCGCCATTACTATTTCGTGGCAAGGTGTCTGGAGCTCGCGAAGCGAGTCTGAGTTGCGGGGGCTGGGTTTAACGTCCGCCCAGCTCCGAACGTTGACGACTCGGGTCTTGTGGGGCTCATGGCTGGAAACGTTTTAACGCAATGACATCGCGTTATAACGAGAGAGGACGGAACGTGGCCTCATCTAGTGGTGCATGATGGATGGCGCGTAGAGTTGGGGGCCTCCGCATCATTCGCGCGAGTTTGAATGATTGCGTGAATGGTCGAGGTGAAATACGAGCTGCCTTTAGCTAGCTCCGACCTTCACGATCCAGGGTGTTGACTGCGAACACCAACAGTAAACAGCTCTGCAATATCGCTGTCGGTGGCGACTTGGCGACTGTGATTTTGTAGCAGTCGTCGCGCACCGTAGGCGAAACAGCCAAATGCCTCGTCATCTAATTAGTGACGCGCCATCGCCACCCTCCACTGACCCCTTTCCAGGCCCTTCTCGTCGGCCGCCCGCTGGGCCACGACGCCGCCCAACACCCGCTGCCCCTGTCCCTGCTCCCCGCAAGCCCCGCAATTCCCATGCCCACACTGTGATCGTGCGTTCACCACGAAGACCGGACTCGGCCTCGATCGCCGACGTGCACACGAAACCATCGTCAACGAGGAGGTTAACGTCGAGAGGGTTAACCGCCAATGGAGCGACGAAGAAAAGCGCATGATGGCGAGGGAGAAGGCGCTTGCCGCAAATCGAGGCGTTAGGTTTATGAATCAACATCTGTTAACCGTCGTCCCGAATCGCTCCCTTGATGCCATCAAGGGGATGCGTAAGAACGGCGGTTACCAGCGCCTCGTCGCGACGGCACTGGAGGATCTGGCAGCCGCATCATCGAGCGAGAGCTCGTTTCTCTCGGCCGGTGGCTCCAGTCCTCCCGTCTCCCCTCGACCCATCGCCATCTCTCCCCACGGGTCGCCTGGCTCGCCTCCGCTTTCTCCATCTTCTCCCGGCTGGGGTGATGCGTACGGCAGTTTTGCCGGTGCTATACGCGCGCTCATCCCGGTTGTGGAGGCCATCCAGGGATGGAAGTCCCATATCCTGATCCAGATCGGATCAGGAATTCTGGATGGCCAGCGGAGGACCTGGGCCCGTGGGTATTGAGTGTGTTCCCTCCGACGCTGGGTGGATCACGGTAGCCACGCCATTCCCGGTCATGATTATGCCCAGTACGTGCATGTTCTCGCCAATACCCTCCCGACGCGTATACGTACGTCTAGGGGGGTGAGGCGGGAGCAGTACGCCACCGGATGTCGTGCAGGCTGTAATTCAACAGAGACAGCCGCGCACGTCATCCAGGGGTGTTTCCGTACCCATGGTGGCCGCGTCCTCAGGCACAACGCAGTGTGCAGAGTCCTAGCGTCAGGACTGAGGAACGTGGGCTGGACCGTACGAGAAGAACCGTCGTACGTCACGACCGAGGGCAAACGCAAGCCTGACTTGCTTTGCCTGCGTGGCCCCAAGGCCGTTGTGGTGGACGCACAGGTCGTCAGCGGAGCGACTCCCTTATCGGACGCCCACGAGCGGAAGGTTCGCTATTACACGGAAATCCCCCGGCAGGGAGCACTCCCCCCTCTTCGGGATGAAAACCGTCCGACTCACCAGCATCGATGCTGGGAAACCTCCGTATTGCAGCACGATGTTGAAGAGGAGAGCTTTGATGGAAGCTGGTACCGCTCTCCATATCCGTACGCCGATGCCGTCTAATCCGGGGGCCGAGTTGAGGGGCAGGTTGATGGCTGCCGCCTCCTCACAGGAGATTGGAGACCAGGTGCCACTAAGCTCCGCTTTCGGTGGAAGACGCGGAGCCGGTGCAACAGGAGCGGACTCCTGCGCTACGAACGGGCCCCAGTGCGCGGCCATCTGCCGCACACCGGGAACCACGTCCGCCTCAGTGGCACCATCCAGAATCTCCTTGGCCGCGCGCGACATGCTCGAACGGAAGAGGCGCTGGACGCGCGCATACTCCGCTCGGCGGCGCGCTTTTCTATCCGGATTGACGACACGGTTTCGTACGGGCGGTCGCACACGAGGAAGCGTCGGAGGGAACACACTCAATACCCACGGGCCCAGGTCCTCCGCTGGCCATCCAGAATTCCTGATCCGATCTGGATCAGGATATGGGACTTCCATCCCTGGATGGCCTCCACAACCGGGATGAGCGCGCGTATAGCACCGGCAAAACTGCCGTACGCATCACCCCAGCCGGGAGAAGATGGAGAAATCGGAGGCGAGCCAGGCGACCCGTGGGGAGAGATGGCGATGGGTCGAGGGGAGACGGGAGGACTGGAGCCACCGGCCGAGAGAAACGAGCTCTCGCTCGATGATGCGGCTGCCAGATCCTCCAGTGCCGTCGCGACGAGGCGCTGGTAACCGCCGTTCTTACGCATCCTCTTGATGGCATCAAGGGTGCGATTCGGGACGACGGTTAACAGATGTTGATTCATAAACCTAACGCCTCGATTCGCGGCAAGCGCCTTCTCCCTCGCCATCATGCGCTTCTCTTCGTCGCTCCATTGGCGGTTAACCCTCTCGACGTTAACCTCCTCGTTGACGATGGCCTCGTGTGCACGTCGGCGATGGAGGCCGAGTCCGGTCTTCGTGGTGAACGCACGATCACAGTGTGGGCATGGGAATTGCGGGGCTTGCGGGGAGCAGGGACAGGGGTAGCGGGTGTTGGGCGGCGTCGTGGCCCAGCGGGCGGCCGACGAGAAGGGCCTGGAAAGGGGTCAGGGGAGGGTGGCGATGGCGCGTCACTAATTAGATGACGAGGCATTTGGCTGTTTCGCCTACGGTGCGCGACGACTGCTACAAAATCACAGTCGCCAAGTCGCCACCGACAGCGATATTGCAGAGCTGTTTACAGTTGGTGTTCGCAGTCAACACCCTGGATCGTGAAGGTCGGAGCTAGCTAAAGGCAGCTCGTATTTCACCTCGACCATTCACGCAATCATTCAAACTCGCGCGAATGATGCGGAGGCCCCCAACTCTACGCGCCATCCATCATGCATCACTAGATGAGGCTACGTTCCGTCTTCTCTCGTTATAACGCGATGTCATTGCGTTAAAACGTTTCCAGCCATGAGCCCCACAAGACCCGAGTCGTCAACGTTCGGAGCTGGGCGGACGTTAAACCCAGCCCCCGCAACTCAGACTCGCTTCGCGAGCTCCAGACACCTTGCCACGAAATAGTAATGGCGGTAAAACGAACATTATTTCGTGGTACTCCTGTGCGCTCCGCCACAGCGGCTGCCAGATCATTACATCACCGGTACTTTTCCACCTTACGCTCGTGGGACATCTCCAACGCGGTTTTGCTAGACACTACCTGCGCGTCTACGACCACTGCCTCACCACCCTTAGCGATGGTCAGGTCGGGCCGCCTCCGGCCGGCAGACGTCGAATACGCTTGTTCCGCATCGACGCGCCATCCCTTCTGCTGTAAATAGCCACCAACTTGACGGCATAGGTCGTCATGCCGCAGGATTTTCACTCCGTGCGTTCTGAAGCAGCGTTGCACGCAGTTAGCTGGCGTCTCGGTTTCGGGACAACCGGCACGACAGCGATTATCGCGCACATCACGACTTCGGAAGCATCTCGCTCTAGACGGTATGCAGTTAGCTCGTATGTGGTGATAGTGCACGTAGTCGGCACCTGGGATGGCATCGGCGCCAGCCGATACCCAGTAGGAGCTCAGGTTGGAGGCCGCAACCTCTCTGAGTCCACTCCCATCGCACGACTCGCGCAACCAGGCCGCACACTGCTGTCTGAGCTCAGCGGTCGTAGTCACTCTGTGACCCCGCACTCGCATCTGGTTTTCACACCAGACAAGCTGCCTAGCCACATACGTGGTTTCGGCAGCCGCGCATGCTGCGGGTAGAGTACTTCGACACAACCGCTGCAGTCGGTTATGTTTCAGAATTGGGATCAAAGTTCTCAATAGAGGCATTCCAAGCCCGCCACTCTGTATTGGCGCATGCAGGTATCCAGCAGGAACATCATGGGGAAAACGCAGCCATCGTCGCACCGCGGTGCGTACGATGATATTCTTACCCTTGAGGGTTTTGGCCGAGACCGTACCCACTGTCCATCGGTGATAATACCGTGGAAGGAGACAGTCACGCAACAACCTCAGCCGCTGTTGCGGCTTAAGAGGTGCCCTCGTGAGTTGCTCGATGGCCTGAGCTAAGGGTGGATCGCTTGCGAGTTCCCTAGCACCTGTGTATTCGCAGCCCAGATACGTCCAGACTTCGACCAGGGATCTTTGCGGTATCATCGCTCCCCCCCACGGTGAAATAAGGTGTGGTGTCCACCTTCACCTTCTTGTCTCTGCCGGACGCCACCATGGACAGAACTCCGGTCTTTCTCGCGTTGATCTCGAGCCTATTTCGCATAAAGGCGTCATGAAGCCGTGTCAAGTTCTCCTGCAGACCATCTCTGGTAGACACCAGGAGCACAATGTCGTCTGCGTAGCCCAGCGCATTGATAAGCCGGTTACCCAATCGATAGCCAACGTCCTCCGAGAGAATTCCTAGTGCTCTATTTACGACCAGATTGAACAGCAGGGGCGACAACGGATCACCCTGTCTCACGCCACGGCCAATCATGATGGCCGACACTTCCTCAGCGCTGACCCCCTGCCACTCGGTCAGCGCATTCGAATAGACAACCCTTACGTACTCTCTAAACTCCCGAGGGAGCCCCAGCTCATCGAGAGTCGTATGAATAGCAGCGTGCGCAACCGTATCGAAAGCTTTCGACAGATCAACGCACGCCACATGCAGAAAACGACAACGCTTCCGGGCGTCCCAAAGCACGGATGAAAGGACTGTGACGTTCTCACATACCCCGTCCACCGGCCGGAACCCCCTTTGGCGCTTGTCGAAGATGTCAAGGGCTGCCAATCTCTTTGCCAATATCTTGTGGAAGTGTCTTGTTATAACCGATCTTATGCTGAGAGGACGGTACTCCGTCGGACCTGGCCGATCGGACATACCCCCTTCTGAAGGAGTTGTGGCCACCGTTCTGGTTGTGGCGATTGACGAGGGGATCGTCTCTGCCAGGAGCAGCAGATTGAACAAAAGCGCAAGAAGAATTGCAGGAACAGCGTTCCACATCCTCGGCTTAATCTGGTCCATCCGGGCGCAGTGCCAGTCCTTACGGAAATCCTGTTTACTTCTGCAGGTGTTATAGAATCCCAGAGCAAGGTCTTATCCGCCACAGGAACTGGATCCGTGGCAGCGCCATCGCCGAGACCTTCGAGGTGAATCCCTCTCAAACTTGACGTACGGCCCCGGCCAGCACTCGCAGCCTGTGCCGCTTCCCCATACGACTCACGCAAGTCCGTCATGTCTCCATCCGCACCGCTGGAGACCTCCATAATGGGGCGCCAGCAGTTAAAGAATTCGACAGCAGACGGCCTCTCGCGCACCGAGTCGCCCTCGAGGATACGCGACAAACAGGACTTATTGTTCTTCTTGTAGAGGGATTGCACAATTGCATACTCCCTCTTTCTCCTCTGCTCCCTGCTCTCTCGCTTGACTAGAGGACAGTGCTTCTTTGCCGAAACGCGTTGCGGAGGGCGCACTTGTAGCGGCCGAGGGAAGATCATGCCCAGCCATCTCTTGATAGCCAAAACGTCGACACTCCCCGCCGTCAGAGCATCTCTTGCCGTGCCAGCAAGAGTATCAGCCTCGTAGCTACGGAACGCCGCACTCTGCTCTACGAGTGATTGTATCTTGTCCCGCAGCCTCTGAGAACTTTGTTCAGGGGAAGGCTGATGTGCGCTTTGATCGTCAGTACTAGCCTCAGTGGCCGCAGGAATGGTGTCGGCTCGTGTCATCACCGCACCATCCCTATCGCCCTCATCGATCACAATCGCGCGACGCAATTGGATCTCTTGGCAGAAGTCTCTAACCATCACTCGGTAAGGCTCCTGTTGCCGTTTACCCTTGATGGCTTCGAGACTCCTATTGGGGAACCTTGTCTCCAGATACTGGTTAATGAAAAGCTCCCCGGCTAAGTGCCTTCTGCCTCAGCGCGTGCCATGAGTCTAGTTTCCTCAACTGACCATCTGGCCTTTACGCGGTCAACATTGATAGCACTGTTGGCTTGTAGTGGGTGAGCACGTACTTTGTGGACACCAAGACCACGCATGTTCCGGAACCTCGCCGAACACTGCTCACAGCTGACCATTTCCTCCTCTAAGCTGTCCACTTCAGCCTGGCTGGTCCTTATAGTGGTTTGCGACGGACCAGCTGCGACCCCGTCAGGGTCTTCCGCACCTCTCGCGCGCTCACTCAAGCGAGCACTCGCACGCAGACCCCGGGCCATCCGAGAACCCGGGACATCAGAATCATTCTTAGCTTTATTCATAATTTACTGCGTGTAGGGGGGCAAACGGATTGACAACTGAGAGCCCCCCAAAAAACCCCGGTCTTTCTTGGCCCCACAACTCACCATGACCGTAGGCGCATGGGCCGAAGCCGTTAGGGGCGCACTTTGCTGTACACTCGCTTAGTCGACACCTACCGAGTCTAAACTTTCAAAGTAGGCCGTTTCCGGGAGCACCACAAGGAGGTGGAGGTACAACTTGGACGTGAGAGGCTGAAGGTTCTTACTAGAAGACTTCGTTGGCGCATCACGAACCAACCACGACTCTCTCTAAGTACCATCGCAGCGTGTTGCTTTGAGGACCGAGAGAGTCATAGTTACTCCCACACAATCCTTTTTGTATTCTTCTATTTCGATTGGATCCGGATCGTCACAGTTTTATGAAATCTTCTTTGAGATCTTCAAACTTATATTCCCTGTCTACGTCATAAATTATAAGAGTAGGATTTATTTTCCTTGGCTCCTCTACTTTCAATTTCTTTGTTGTTAGGTTTATTCTTTTCACAAAGTCCCCGTCTCTTTCATCCACCTCCACCACTACTCCTTTTCCTCTCATTTGCCTTATTGCCTTTATCCTCAGCCTTTTATTTGTACTTGTCAGTTCCTTTATAACCTCCTTCTTTATTTCACTATTCGTTCTCGCATCTTCGTCTTCTTTTATAGGTTTAATTAGTACTACTTTGTGCGTAGTATCTGACCTCCTTTCTTTTTCTTTTACAGCACCTGTAGCAGTCCTTGGAGTTCCTGCCGTAACATTGGCATAGGAGAGTCCTTTAGGCCTCAAGTCAGCAACAGCTTGGTAAGCAGCTTTCCATTTTTCTTTTTCTAAAACTACATTATGTAGTCTATTTTCTAGTACTGCCCATTTGGACAATATGTATTTTATTGCAGATTTTGTTATTTTGTTGTTATCATTAAACATGAATGTCTCGAGCTGTTCCTTTGTCTCCATCATCTCCTCTACTTCATTTACTCCTGTGCTCTGTTCTAATCTTTCATATCCATCCTTCTCATTTTCAGAATCACTCAGCCTTGTGTTCCCTTCATGCGTCTCTTCAGTGTCTTTTTGGGTACTACCCGAAGGAGGTGGTGATCTACTTACAGATCCCCTTCGCGCAAACAGCAATTCTCTTTTTCTCTCTTTTTCGGCGTTCAGAGTTTCGGTTACTTTCGTGCCAGCATTAGTCGTTACCAAAGTATCAGCCAAGTTTTTGTGTTTTTGTTTGAGTTTTGTTCTTTCCATGTATATCCCACGAGTATGGCAGGAAAAAAAATGTCCACTCAGGCAGAGCCTCCATCACCTGGGTAAGGCGACTTATATACCACAGAGGTTGCGCCAGGTGCCCCTGGGGGATCGTTTGCGGTCGCGCAACTTAACCTCCCCGCGGCCATGCAGCCCCAGACACGATGCCTCCCATCCTGGCTTGAAAGGGACCTCGGAGCCCCGGGTGCGTCATGCCCGTACTACTGTCGAATCGTCAGTAGCCTCCTGGGGAAAGTAGATAGGAACAGATGTCCGTGGTTGATTTAACGTGCGGTACCTGCTCAGAGAGCTTAATCACACGACCCCCATGGGTGCGGAATTGGGATAAGCCCAATCAGCTCGTTCCAGCAGGCCAGGAACTACCAGTAGCGCCTCCGAGTTTGTAGGACTCTTCGGCAACCCACCGGTTGGGGCGAGCGCCTGTCCAACGCTCTACCAGCTGTGCAGGACTGGTGCCCGAGCAGATACGCTGCTCACCCGTCGAGGCCCGAGAGCCCCTAACCAGCATGCGGCTTCAACCACTACCCCCACGAGTCCGACCTCAATTGCCGGGACGAGGGACGAATCCCCCTGGGCAACCCGACTCCCGTGGTACCAGTCAAGATCACTGGTTGGATCTTCGTGGCCGAGACCACTCCCAGCTTTCGGAGGCCTACACCTCTCAGGCAGTGGTCGGCCTATGTTCCTCGGGAACATCGGCTTCTCTTATCCTCCTTTCAGCATCGCCCTCCTTCTCTGAAATACAATTTTCGCATACACACCAACACTTTCATACCTTTCCTTACATTCCAACATGCGACTCACATCCACACTGCCATTTTCTCGCACAATCACACCCCACTCACTCAGGTTCCTCACATCACCATACATTGGACACTCAACCAACACATGCTTTTAATTCTCTCTCTCCGCTCCGCATGCACAGCTCTCACTCTCAGACAGACCACGCTTATACAGGAATTCATTCAAACTTCCATGCCCTGTCAGGATATAGCCCAGGCTCAAGCTAGGCTCGAACTCTCGGCACTCACCCGCGAACCTTACATTCTTTATAAATTCATACGTCACTCTTCCTTTCTCGCACTTATTCCATCTATTCTGCCACATCTCATACAGCCTTTCACTCACCAATTCCATACATCCTTCCACACCTCTCTCACGCAAGTCACTATCATTCACTACATTATACTCACTCATACTAATTCCCTTTCTCACCTTATACAACACTCCTCTTCTCACGCACTCCAGGTCCCACGGCAAGCCACCCATAAGGACTTGCATGGCCGCCGTGGAGACCGTTCTACATACATTCAGACACGCACTCAACACCACTCGCTGGAACCTATTTATGAGCTCCCTCGCATATTCAAATCTCATCACTCCATACCATACACTCGCTCCATACATCACACACGACATGAACAGACCTTTGTACAACACAGTCACAGTTTTCTTTCGCAAACCCCACTCACTTCTCAACACGCGTCTTAATTTTCCCACCACATTCATACATTTCTTTCTCAGACACTCCAGATGCAACCTGTAGTTCATCCTTTTACTCACACAAACACCCAGATATTTCACGCTCCTCGCATACCTCACGCATCTATCATTTACTCGTACATTGGGAGGCCTCGTCCCAGCCATACTACCTTTCATCAACATCATCACAGTCTTGTTCTTAGACACACTCACACCTACTTTCACTCCCCATTCGTACACCATTCTCATCCACTTAGTACCCTTTCTCTCCAACTCCGCTCGGCTCTGTCCTTCCACGACCAACAACAAGTCATCCGCGTACGCAACCACTTTACATTCACTCTCACGCAGCCGCCACAACAGTTCATCCATCATTAGATTCCATATAAATGGATCACAGATAGAGCCCTGCGGGCAGCCACGCTTTACGTCTTTCCACACTGTGTCACACGCACCCATCATGCATACACGCCTGCCGCTAAATTAGCTCTTCCATAATTCAATTTCTTCACATTCAACCTCACGCAATTTCTCGATCACACATTCCTACTCTAGGTTATCAAACGCTCCTTTAAAGTCCACGAACACTCCTAACACATACATTCTCTCCGACCCATTCACCCAGTCATGCACTCGATTCCATGCATCCTCGGTCGACCGATTCCTTACGAATCCGTACTGGGCGTCACACATTCTTCCACCCATCGTTTGCTCGAGTCTTCCAACCATCATTCGCTCCAACATTTTCCCCAGCACGGACAGCAGTCAAATGGGCCTATAAGACCCAGGGTCCGACCTAGGTTTATCGGGAGACTTCAATAACACTACCACCCGCGCAGTCTTCCACGCCGGGGGGAAACACGCTGTATTCAGACATACATCATACATTCTTTTCATCCATCCCGGGACAGCACGCCAAATCGCTCGCAACATCTCAGCACTCACACCATCCAAACCAGGTGCCTTACCCACTTTCATCGATCTCAATGCCACATCCACTTCGCTCCATTCAAACTGCTTTTCTTCCTCCCTCACGTCTCCCCTGGCGTCTATCGCCACGTTCGTCCTTGCTGCCGGGAAGAATCTCTTCATTAGCTCATCCGCGCTTTCTTTCCATGTACTCGTCACTCTATCACCCACTTTTATGCCACTTAATCTTACCCTATCACGCTTTCCCATGCACACCTTATATACATCGCTCCATGGATCCCTCTTCCCAGTCACGCACACAAATCGCTTCCAATTTTCCTCTTTCACTCTTCGCATTTCCTCCTTATACTCCCGCAAAACATACTTATATTCATTCATTCTTTCTTCCACTCTGCTTCCATTCCTCTTTCTCGCACGCTGGTAGGCACGTCTGCTCCTTCCTACAGCCTTCTTCAGTTTCTCAAGCTCATCCGTCCACCACACAAGCTTCCTAGCATACACAGGTTTACACCTCTTCATCCATCGATCATTCGCACTATGGATCCATTTCATCATTCGCTCTACACAGCTCTGCGCATCCGCTTCGTCTATGGCGCTCGCTGCATCCTCTAACGCACTCTCTCGCATATCACACATATATCCTTCCCAGTCTACGTCCTTGCACACCCATCTACGCATGCCCTCATTCGTACCTACATTCTCTCTGTGTACCATCCGTATTAACAATACGTTATGGTCACTCACTCCCCAGTCGGCTTTACTTCCCACTCATACCGGCACCCTCCATTCACGCCGTTCACGAAAGTGACATCGATGTCACTCTCCCCATTCGGCCCGCTGAACGAGTAAAACTCGCTTGGCTCATTCAACAACATTCATCCCGCTCGCAATCATCCATTCCTCAATCACTCTACCACGCGCTTCACTCTCTCTGCTGCCTCCACCCTTGCTATACCACAAGGGAGAGACGGCATTCGCATCCATACCTATCAGCAGACGCTTTCTCCCGGCCGTCTCACATACTCTGTCCATGTACGCCAAGTACGGCTCGATACACTTCCCATACTGGCAATACATGGACACCACATACATTTCGCCAAAGTCCCCCTTCAACCACACACTCACTCCAAGCTTATTCGTACACTCTCTCACGCACATCACGTCTAACCTAGAGTAATTTACCACCACTGCTGCTTTCACCGTCCCACTTTCGCACACAATCACATCCATACCTATGGGCAAGCCCACCACACGTCCATGCCTTTCATACGGTTCTTGCAGCAGTGCTACACTCACTCGACGTTCGCGCATCATCTCACCCAGATCACACAAAACCGCATACGCTCTCTGGCAGTTATACTGCACCACATTCACGCACCATTCATTCGTCATTTATTCTTGCTTTCTCTCTTTCTAACGCTCTCACGTATTCCGGACACACTTCGGACAGAACCGAGTGATCACATTTGCTCCCTTTCAGCTTACAGTTTCTACACACACTTTCCTTTTTACAATCTCTCATCATGTGTCCTACACATCCGCATTTTTGGCACAGTCTTTCCTTTTCGGTGCATTGCCGCATCATGTGCCCAAATGCGAAGCACTTGTGGCACCTCAGCACACTGAAAAACTCTTTCACCCTAAAGGCCTTCCAATGCACAAACACTCGTCCGTCACTACAGAGCACATTTCTTATTGCACTCGTAACTTCTAATATCACATTTCCGCAGGTTGCATCTTTCTTCGCATTCCTACTCACAACACGCACACGTTCCATAAATACTCTCTCATCCACTCGCCCTTTCAAGCTCCTCTCATACATTTCTCTCATTAACACTTCACTCGCCATATCATTCGGCACATCGTACAAGATGATCTTTGGGCCTATCTTGCGAGGCAGCTCAACCTTTAGGCCAGCATTCTTAAACTGACCACACTCTCTTATTCTTTTCAACTCACTCTCGCTCATCGTCTCAAACGCTACACCTCCATTCCTCACTTTCCTCACCGCTTTCACACGCACATTCAGTGACTTGCTCACATGCTTCATCATTCTCTCCTTTACTTCCTCACTTGTCACACTCGCACTTGCATCATCCGCTCTCACTATTACCGCATAACTCTTCTCTTTCGTTTTCACTCGTTTTCACATTCACTTCCTGTACCTTTTCAATCACGCTCTTTTCAACATTTTTCGCACTCACGCTCGCATAGCTCATTCCACTTCCGCCGTAGGCTAAATCCCGACTCGCTCGACGCATACACTCATCCAGTTTCCCCTGTATTCTCTCATTTTTGCACAACATTTTCATCATCTGTTCCTCATATTCTCCCACAATGTCCAGTATTTTCTCACTCGCACTCTTAGAAATTTTGTTCGTCTCCGTAAACAGGAATTTACGGAGTCTCGCACCAATTACTCTCATACACGCTATCTCACTCACTTCCGCAACGCTCTCATTCTCTCCCTCATTCATTAATCAAGAACGAAAGTTAGAGGTTCGAAGGCGATCAGATACCGTTCTAGTTCTAACCATAAACGATGCCAGCTAGCGATCCGCCGAAGTTCCTCCGATGAGGAACGGGTAACGGGGAATCAGGGTTCGATTCCGGAGAGGGAGCCTGAGAAACGGCTACCACATCCAAGGAAAGCAGCAGGCGCGCAAATTACCCACTCCCGGCACGGGGAGGTAGTGACGAAAAATAACAATACGGGACTCATCCGAGGCCCCGTAATCGGAATGAGTACACTTTAAATCCTTTAACGAGGATCCATTGGAGGGCAAGTCTGGTGCCAGCAGCCGCGGTAATTCCAGCTCCAATAGCGTATATTAAAGTTGTTGCGGTTAAAAACCTCGTAGTTGAATCTGTGTCGCACACCGTCGGTTCACCGCTCGCGGTGTTTATCTGGCGTGATGTGGGACGTCCTACCGGTGGGCTTAGCCTCGCGAGGGGCGGCCCAACTAATATCCCGTCGCGGTGCTCTTTACTGAGTGTCGAGTCGGGCCGGTACGTTTACTTTGAACAAATTAGAGTGCTTAAAGCAGGCTACCTTCGCCTGAATACTGCGTGCATGGAATAATGGAATAGGACCTCGGTTCTATTTTGTTGGTTTTCGGAACGCCGAGGTAATGATTAATAGGGACAGATGGGGGCATTCGTATTGCGACGTTAGAGGTGAAATTCTTGGATCGTCGCAAGACGGACAGAAGCGAAAGCATTTGCCAAAAATGTTTTCATTAATCAAGAACGAAAGTTAGAGGTTCGAAGGCGATCA
>NW_028189333.1:0-27156 GCF_048542155.1 Nylanderia fulva
GGAAAAGATCTTCCTGTCTCATATACTTCTCGAATTTTAAACACTGCGGAACAAAATTATTCAACAATTGAAAAAGAATGCCTAGCCATCATATATTGTATTAGCCATTTCAGACCTTACTTATACGGAAGACTTTTTACTATAATAACGGATCACAAACCTTTAATTTGGCTACATTCCATAAAAGATCCAACCTCCAGACTCTGGAAGTGGAAAACCAAGCTAGCAGAATACAATTACGAAATTAAATACAAAAAGGGATCACTAAATAATAATGCCGATGCTTTATCGCAAAATCCACCCACTGATTTAGTTTTACCAATATTCGCTTCAGATAATGATGAGTCATCCGACAAATCCATATTTTCAAATAGACCAGGACCTTCCGTCAGATCAATTGAAACAAATGCTTTAATCCCTTACCGCAGTAACAATATTGATAATCCTAATTATGTTAATATAACCGAAAACGATTCCGATTCAGATGACGAAAGTTCAATTCCTAATAACGATAATCACGACTATGCAAATATGTCAAATTTAAATTTAAAATACGATTACGTCGACCCAGTAATTTCAGAAATCATACCAATTATACAACCCTCTCCCGTAATTCCGAGTAAAGTAAAAATACGCGAAATAAGAGATAACTTATTAAACCAAAAAGATAATCATGTAATTTTTATAAGTCTAGACGGATCACCTTACGACAAGGGAGCCGAACTTTATTCCATTGCAAATCTTTTACCCACATACGAAAATCTCAATTTTGAAAGAGTTAATGTAAAGAAAATCAAATTAAATAATTTAATATCAATCTCGATAAGAACAAACAATCGACTGTCTGTAGAACCGCAAACTGTGAAAAATTGTATACGCTCTTTATTAGACTGCGTTAACGAATTACAACTAACCTCCTTTAGCATCAGCAAAACGCATAAATTCGATGACATTCTTTGGTCATACGTTGTTAACCAATTAAAGAAATTTTTCCACGACACCCGTATAAATATAACTATTTGTCAAAATTTAGTCGATTACCCTATCCCTACGGAACGCGTAAAATTAATTTCAGAAAACCATGCATCAGCATGCGATGGCCATAAAGGAGTTACGAAAACATTTAATAGACTTTGACCTCATTACTTTTGGAGTACAATGAAACAAGATATTCAAGAATTTATTAGAAAATGCCGCGAGTGCCAGTTAAAAAAATTAACGCGCGTCAAAACCAAGCAACCAATGATTATTACGGATACCCCTGGTACAACTTTCGACAAAGTTTCACTAGATATAGTAGGACCATTTCCTATCACGAATAACGGAAATAAATATATTTTAACCATGCAAGATTTATTAACAAAGTACTCTAAAGCAGTACCATTAAAAGAAGCCACCTCATTAACTGTTCACGAACGCGCTGCGTGAGCAAAGGATTGCGCTGCACAAAGGCTGAGTCACTTTTTTTGTAAAACAAAGACTTTAATAATATCACACACGTATTGACAAAATACTATAACAACTTATTACAAAACCTTAATTATCTTTACAGTGAAATCGGAATCAAAAATCAAAGTGCGGATTAGCGGCGGTCGTCAACGAATTTTGCGGTTTATCAAATAAGCGGTTTGCGATATGTTTTCACGACGGAAAAGCGATAAAGCTGGTAAGCGGGGTGAGAGCTCCTCATTTATAATTTCCGGAGCGGAGCCCACCTTCGTGTGACGCGCCAATAAATTTGCGTCTTTTTAAAGTTGCGCGAGGTGACCTGAGCGTATTACGCGTAATTGGCCGCTGTCAAATTTGACAGAACAACGGCTGTTAGAAAGCATGCGCGAGCTGGCAATCACGATGATTATTGGCGAAACGAGGCGCCCGTGAGAAGCCGCGCATGCTCAAGAAAATATAATTATTCGGCGGAACGGTTGCGACACCGTTAATTGTTTATTTTCGAGCGTGTTTTTATACGACAGGATAATTTGTGTCGCGATATGTTTTCCAGAAAAAAACATATAAAAAAACGATATGCCTGTTGACTTGCGATTGGAAGCGAATATTCTAGAATATTCCATTTAAAAATATAATATTTTATTACACAAGTAGTTTTCTATTATGCGTTTCAAACATTCCCGCCCGCCTTGTCGCGCAGTGACAACATGTTTTTGGTATTTCGGTCGCGGAATCGCAAGTCGATAGTGATCGATGGTGGGGCAGGCGCGCCGGCGCGGCGAGATTCACGTGATGATTGCGTGTAATTTGAATCGATCAGCTGAGCCGCGGAAACACGTGGTGATCGCGTGGAATGTGATGATCAGCTGAGACAGTAACGAGTGTGTGTTTGATGTGAAATGACGAACGTGTAGTGCAGTGTGGTGATTATGGAACAATTGCAAGTGCGGTGGTGCATGATGAGAGTGAGGTGTGACAAATGATACAGTGTATGATGTGATAAATCTCGTGAATGAGTGTCGAACGTTGATGAGTGATGTGTTACGTGCCGGCGGACGGCGTGTCCGCGTTATTCGTGTCCGGAATACGATCCGCGCCCGGGAGCATGACCAATTTAATGATCGGGCGTACGAATTCGGATGTGGCGGTGCGTACTGAGACCACGCGGACGACACCGTCGTCCCCGGGATGCAGTCTCGTGATCCTTGCAAGAGGCCATCGAGTCGGAGGGGTGAGCTCCGAGCGGATGATGCAAAGGTCCCCGACGTGAGGTGCTGCCTCGGCCTTGACCCATTTGGTGCGGGGGTTGAGCCCGTGCACGTACTCAGCCGACCACCGCTGCCAAAAATGGTCCCGCATCAGCTGCAGGTGATGCCAGCGTGACAGCGTGGATGATGATTGTCCGATCCGTGACGGCTCAGGTATAGCTAATAGAGGCGCGCCGATGATGAAGTGCCCTGGAGTGAGTGCTGAAGTGTCGTCTGGATCGTCTGACAGAGCCTGCAACGGACGAGAATTAAGACACGCCTCGATTTGTGTGAGGAGTGTGTTAAGCTCCTCAAAAGTGAGCGTGGTGTCGCCGATTACTCGGCGGAGGTGAAATTTAGTGGATTTCACGGCAGCCTCCCAAAGACCACCGAAGTGAGGGGCCGCTGGCGGATTAAAATGCCAGCGGATCCCTTGAGTGTTGGCGGCGCGGGCGATGTGAAGGCCCTCGGAGGTCGACGCCTTGAAGAGCTCCCGCAGGGTGCGATCGGCGCCAACGAATGTTGTGCCGCAGTCGCTGTAGACGTCAGTACACAGTCCTCTGCGAGAGACGAAGCGGCGTAAGGCGGCGATGAAGGCCTCGGAGCTGTAATCCGAGACGACCTCGAGGTGGATGGCCTTCGACCAAAAGCAGACGAAGACCGCGATGTATCCTTTCTGTGAGCGGTGTCCGCGTCCCTTGCTGGTCCGGATGGAAATTGGTCCCGCGTAGTCCAGTCCAGTGCTCAAGAAAGGTCGAGTTGGCGTCACTCGGTCCCGAGGAAGGTGGCCCATTGGAGGCTGTGGCGTGGCAGCGCGCCAGCGAGTGCAAGTGACGCACCGATGCAGTTGCTGCTTGACGACGGTCCTTCCGCGTGGTACCCAGAACCGAAGGCGAAGCAGACCGAGTGTTATCTGGACGCCGCCGTGCAGAGAGCGACGATGGCAGGACTCGATCAGCAGTCGTGTCATCCAGGAGGCCGGCGGTATGATCACCGGGTGCTTCTCGTCGTAGGGCAGCAGTGCGTGTTTGAGACGTCCTCCAACGCGCAGTACACCTTGGTCGTCGATGAACGGATTCAGCTTGATCAGTGAACTGCGTGGTGGGCCGGAGCGTCCTGCGGTGGCAGCAGCTATCTCGTCCGGGAAGTGGAGCGCCTGTACTACTCGAAGCCACTGGAGTAGGGCGGCGTCCAGCTCGTCGGGGTGTAGTGGACAACCAGGTGTGACCTCCCGGCTCGCCACGTTGAGCCATCGACGACACCAAGCCGTGACGCGTAGCAGCCGATGAAGCGCGGAGAACCGAAGAAGGATGTCCGGTTCGACGACGACGGAACCCTTGGTCATCAGGCTGGTGGTGCGCTGCTCAGGAAGGTCATCCTCCGCGATGTGGACCTCTGAGCTGGGCCATGCTGTCTCGTTCAGTGCCAACCAGGTAGGTCCCGTCCACCATAGCGTGTGATTGACTAACTCTTCCGGATTAATTCCTCGTGATGCGCAATCTGCAGGATTGTCCTTCCCGGCCACGTGTCTCCACTGAGCGTCCGGGAGCTGAGTCTGGATGTGAGCCACCCGGTTGGCGACGAACGTTTTCCAGCGAGTGGCGTGTCCCTGGATCCAATGAAGCGTGACCTGGGAATCGGACCACAGATATACTGGAGTAGTTGCCAAGCCGAGAATGTCGCGGACATGCAGCGTGAGCGTGGTGAGTAGGCTAGCAGCGCACAACTCAAGTCGCGGCAACGAAACCTGCTTGACGGGTGCGACCTTGGATTTTGCCATGAGTAGATTAATTGACGGTTTTCCCCTTTCAGTGGTGCGGAGGTAGACTACTGCGGCGTATCCTCGTTCGGAAGCATCAGCAAAACCGTGGAGCTGCAACCTCGAGTGGTCGTTGTCGGTGCTGAGCCAGCGATTCACGCGTATGTGCCTGAGCAGCGGCAACTGATCCAACAGCTGTTGCCAATGTCGAGCATCCTTGGCCGGCAGTGGAGCGTCCCAATCAAGTTGCTGAAGCCAGGTGCTTTGGATTAGGATCTTCGCCCGAATGATGACAGGCGCGAGCCAGCCCATCGGGTCAAATAGGCGTGCAGTTTCGGCGAGGACTCGTCGCTTCGTGAATGTGCTGACTGGCCGAGGATGTATCGCGAAGGCAAACCGGTCATCTTGAGGACGCCATCGCAGGCCCAATGTCGAATGGCTCTCTCCTTCCCAGGAATGTGGTCCTTGCTGCAGCCGATGCTCCTGTGGGACTCCTGTGAGGACCTCTGGATGGTTCGAGGCCCACTTCCTCAGTGGAAATCCGCCCGCCATGCAGAGGTTGCGCAGCTCCGTCTGGAGGTTGACGGCATCGTCGAGGTTGTCCGTGCCGGTGACCACGTCGTCGACGTAGCAATCAAGCCGAAGCACTGTGGCACCTTGAGGAAACTGCGCTCCCTCGTCCGCACAAAGTTGTTGCAGAGTTCGGATGGCCAGGAACGGTGCACACGCCATGCCGTAGGTCACCGTCTGCAGCTCGTACTCTCCGATCTCGTCCGTCTTGTTGTGACGCCACAAAATTGTTTGGAGACGGCAGTCCTCAGGATGTACGAGGATTTGGCGGTACATCTTCTCTATGTCGGTGACGAAGACGTACCGGTGCCAACGCCATCGCAGCAACACGTCGGTGAGCGCTGGCAGAAGGTTTGCCCCAGTCAGCAGCTGCGAGTTGAGCGAAGTGCCGGCCCGTGTGCGCTGAGAGCCGTTGAACACGACTCGTAGCTTTGTCGTCGTGCTCGATTCCTTCAGGACCCCGTGATGTGGTAAGTAGCATCTGAAATTCTCCGTTGTTGTTGAAGTACTTACTTTCTTCATGTGTTGCAGGTCCTCGTATTCCTGCATGAAGCCGTGATAGAGGTCGCCAAAGCGAAGATCTCGGCTGCCCTTGGTCTCCATGGCTTTCAGTAGATGCTCCGCTGGGCGGCGAGTATCCTGAAGAGTCGTTGGCGGCGATGAGAAGGGCAGCCTCACCATGTATCTCCCGGTGGGCGTGCGTGTGACGGTGCGCACGTAAAGCTCCTCGCACTTGGATTCGTCAGGAGTGAGTGGAGCCTGAGATATTGGCTCGCTCTCCTGCTCCCAAAAGCGGCGAACAAGGTCGGCGAGGTCATGATCGGCGGTGCACCGGAAGGTGCGGCGATGTCCCTTGACTGCTGCTGCGTCGTAGCCGCCAGAAAGGATCCATCCCAGGCTGGTTTGCTGAGCGATCGGCATCCTTGATTCTCCCTTGCGGAGGCCTTCCTCGAGGATCAAGGAATAGACCTCGGCTCCCAGTAGCAGCTCAGCTGGGTCGTCGTCTAAGAAGCGAGGATCGGCCAGTTGGAGTCCGTTGAGATGAGGCCAGCTGCGTTCTTCCCGCGAGACTGAGCCTTGCTGCAGCGATATGCGGGGCAGCACAAAGGCCACCACGCTGAGTTTGGCGTTGGTCACGTCTGACGTTACGTGCAGCGTGACCTTGCCACGAGCGGATCCCGAGCGAGTCCCTCCGATGCCGAAAATGGAGAGGCCCGTTGAGACTCGAGGAAGGCGAAGACGTTGTGCCAAGGTCTCCGAAATGATCGACACCTCAGAACATTGGTCGATCAAGGCGCGTACGGCTTGTGGTGATCCGTACCGATCGGCGATGTTTACTCGTGCTGTTGCAAGAAGAACGGCCTTGCACTCTGGATTTTGCTGCGTAGCAGTCAACGTGGTGGCGCGGGTGGCTTCAGTTGACGCTGACGATGTGGGTGCTCCGTGTAACATCGTGTGGTGTCGTGCGTCGCATGTCAGACAGTTCTTCTTTGACTGGCAGCGAGAGAGAAAATGGTTGCCTAAGCAATTGTAGCAGAGCCTGTTACTCTCGACAAATGCCTTGCGGTCGTTGACAGTCTTGGCCTTGAAATCTCGGCAGGTCATCAAGGTGTGCTTCTCGCGACACAGTGCACAGTGCGGCGACTCGGTTCCTTGGTGCTTCGTGACATGTGCCTTGGCTACCCGTGGAGCATCTCCGGGCGGTTTGCTGGCGCTCTTCGGTCGTGCGGCGTTGAGCGTCAGGATCCGGCGGCTGATGAAGTCCACAAGTGCCTCGTTTTGTGCCGGCTCTGATGAGTCTGACGTGGACGACTCCCACTCAAGACGTGTGCGTGCATCAAACAGCTCGGTGACCAGGAAGTTGAAGAGGTCCATTCCGTGGGTGTTGATTGGACGTCCGATGCTCTCCTGACCATTGACGGCGGCAGTAACGGCGTTGTGAATACGTCTCAATTCTTCTGCGGTATCTCCCTTCATCTTCGGCACGGCGATGAACGTGGCGAAGTTGGAGCGGATCAATTCCTTTTTGTTGTTGTAGTGTTTGTCCAGAATCGCCCAAGCGCGATCGTAATTGTCGCTGGTGACAGGCAATGACCTTATTAACCTTTCAGCTTGCCCCGTCAGACATGAGCGCAGGTGGTGAAAGCGCTCGATGTTGGAGATCGCATTGCCACTCACGACGGAGAGAAAGAGATCTCGGAACGACGGCCAATCGGCATAGGCACCAGAAAATGGCGGCACTTTGATACGCGGCAGTGATGACCTTGACGTGGCGTCGGCAGAAGGAGGTACGTTTGCTGTACGAAAGTGTTCAGCGTAGCTGTCTAGTATGCTTCTTTGTGACACGTAGAGATTCTCCGTATCAGCATGCAACTCTGATTTAAAGTACTCGCTCTCACTGAACTTTTCCTTCAAGGCCGCCCGGATAAGGTCATGCTGCGCCTCGAACTTTGTCCACAGCTGATCCAGAATTCTGGTGCGTGTGGAGATAGCGCTGGCGGTGATATTGGAGCTGCCCAGCTTCTTCAAGTACTCCACAGAACGTGAGATGCGGACTTGAAGCTCACGCTGACAATCAACCAGCGTGGGTACATCCATGATGACTGCACACGAAACTGCACTATTGTCACTCACGCGAGAAGACACGCTCACGAACTTGCGGTTGCCGGTGCGACGGATCCGGCTCGAAGGACCAAAAAATGTTCACGAACGCGCTGCGTGAGCAAAGGATTGCGCTGCACAAAGGCTGAGTCACTTTTTTTGTAAAACAAAGACTTTAATAATATCACACACGTATTGACAAAATACTATAACAACTTATTACAAAACCTTAATTATCTTTACAGTGAAATCGGAATCAAAAATCAAAGTGCGGATTAGCGGCGGTCGTCAACGAATTTTGCGGTTTATCAAATAAGCGGTTTGCGATATGTTTTCACGACGGAAAAGCGATAAAGCTGGTAAGCGGGGTGAGAGCTCCTCATTTATAATTTCCGGAGCGGAGCCCACCTTCGTGTGACGCGCCAATAAATTTGCGTCTTTTTAAAGTTGCGCGAGGTGACCTGAGCGTATTACGCGTAATTGGCCGCTGTCAAATTTGACAGAACAACGGCTGTTAGAAAGCATGCGCGAGCTGGCAATCACGATGATTATTGGCGAAACGAGGCGCCCGTGAGAAGCCGCGCATGCTCAAGAAAATATAATTATTCGGCGGAACGGTTGCGACACCGTTAATTGTTTATTTTCGAGCGTGTTTTTATACGACAGGATAATTTGTGTCGCGATATGTTTTCCAGAAAAAAACATATAAAAAAACGATATGCCTGTTGACTTGCGATTGGAAGCGAATATTCTAGAATATTCCATTTAAAAATATAATATTTTATTACACAAGTAGTTTTCTATTATGCGTTTCAAACATTAACGATAGCCGACGTTTTTACAAAAGAATTTATTTGCATTTATGGAACTCCCAAAGCTATCCTTACCGATCAAGGTACCAATTTTCTATCAACTTTAATACGCATCCTAACTAAAAAATTCAATATTCAACATTTTAAAACCACTGCTTACCATCCTCAATTAAATGGATCTATAGAACGGTCACATCATGTATTAGTAAAATACTTAAAGACACAAATCGATAAAGAAGATAATTGGGACGAATACATTAAACTCGCCATGTTCTCTTATAATACAAGCGTCCACGAAGGAACAAAATTCTCGCCATACGAACTAATATTCGGACGACTAGCCAGATTGCCATCCGCGTATCAACCTATCGAAGAACCTCTAGAACCTACTTATCAAGAATACATAAACACTTTATTCAACAAATTATATGATATCCGCGAAGAAGCGCGACAAAATCTCATTAGAGCCAAAGAAAGAAGCAAATACTATTACGATCAACGTGTAAATTCTCGACAGTTTAAAATAGGAGACTATGTTTTCTTACTAAAGGAACCGAAGAAAGGAAAATTTTCAGCACATTACGTAGGACCCTACGAAATAATAGAGATCCTACCTTCCAACAACGCCAAAATCCTAATCGACCATAAACCGCGGATTGTCCATATCGATAAGTTAAAATTAGCACATATAGAACCAGGTTGAAAAACAGTATTTCTAATTTTGGGTTTCAGATGTGTTGGCATTGCCAACCAGTCCATCCAGGACAAACTGCAAGCTCCTCACTACATCAAATATTCGCATTCGCAAGCTGCGTAAAGGTATACGGATATCGTAACGTAGTCACTAATTCTGCACGTTGCACGAATTGTTATTCAAATCTCGATCTAGCCGCACGTTCCTTTTACCAAACACGGTATACTCACGCCGTTGTGATTGGATTAGGTTATCCTGAACCACAGTGTTCTGTATGTTCCGAGCTCCTAACAATTTCCAAACTAATACGAAGTTGTATAATTTGCACTAATTATCTAATGAGCATATATCAAGAATTACCCTTTTAACCACCTCTAGTTGTTTAAACTTTAAGAAAAATGTCTTCCAACAATCCATGCGATCACAACGCAACAGCTCCTAACACGTACTACGAACACCCTAATATTGTTGAACTCCACACTCTGTTACAGAGATTTCCTTTAATACAGAAAATATTACTATTTTTTCCTAATATACATAGAGCTAGATGCTATAAAAGCACAGTTTTGTCACGTCCGGCCGTATAAATTTTTTCGTTTACTCCAAGTTCCTTAAACGCTATTTGAAAAGCGCGCCAAAGCCGGCCATGACGCTTAACTCCGCCTAGAAACTAAGCGTGGCGCTTCGTAGCTCCTAAGGATCTCCCACCACGGTGAGAGCCCCTACTCCGGAGAGTTCCCCCTCTCCAGGCCGCCGCAGGCCCGAGCCGCCGAAACGAAGGACCTCAGAGCAGTTTCGAATTTCGGCAGTTCTCTGCGCGACACCGAACAGTACAGTCGCACTTCTAAATTCTAACTCTAAGTCCAAATTCTAAATCCTAACTCTAATTCTAAAATTCTAACTCTAAGTATAATATCCTAACTCTAAAATCTAAATTCTAAGTCTAAGTCTAAATCCTAAATTCTAAGTCTTAGTTTCGAATTCTGTATTACTATACGAATAAATCAGTGTATTCATGTGTGAAAATCAGTGTTCAGTACTCTTCAAAACTTCCACTCCCGTGATAAAACACGATAGAATTTAAATCTGTCATACGGCGTTTGAATTCAGAACAATTCAAAACTGTGTCTGGAGCGGACCACCGCTCACCACAGTTAGAATTAACATTCTCAGCAATTGCCAAAATAAGGAACTGATAGTGAGGTCCGCCGCATATCAACCTTTCTTATTTGAGTAATCATTCAGAGGATGCATCAAATTCAATATGCCTAAGACGCGACGCGCAGGAAGGAAGAATCAATTACGAAAACTAAACCGACTCTATCGTGAATCAGCGACCGAGGAATATTCTCAATTCCTCGGAGTGGAATATCAGGCCGATCCTGAATACGAGAACATTTTTAACATTTAAAATAATAACAACGACGAACTCTTACCGTGGAGGTGCATACCAATAACTTTCCGACCACGACGCCTGCCGCCGCCCAACATCCCAGTGAACGACCCTCGCCGCACGCACTACCTCCAAGTACGAGCCGACACGATCAAGAAAGTGCTACTAAAGGTAAGTGAAATTCACGTTAACCTAAGGAATCGCGCGTGTTAGCAAATTCAGAGACGCTTCTACCACGTGGAAGAGAACATTCTAGAAAAATCTCCGACGCATTTTTCCTCTTTTCCATCGTCACTGCGGAAGCTATAAAAAAAGGGTCAGGCTATAAAACTAGGGTCGACCACCACACACGGTGCAACCCTCGGAATTCTAACACGGAAAAACGCAAATAGTTCAATATCTTAAAAATCTTTGTGTCTCAAGAAATAACTTCGTAAATCCGTACAACAAAGTAGTCATTTAAACAATAATCAATTGAGAACACTCTCGATTTACCGACGTTACCGACAATATACCGACATACGTTCTTTTACCAACATTACCGACGATATACCGACATACGTTCTTTTACCGACGTTATCGACAATATACCGACATACGTTCTTTTACCGACATTACCGACGATATACCGACATACGTTCTTTTACCAACGTTATCGACAATATACCGACATACGTTCTTTTACCGACATTACCAACCATATACCGACGAACGTTCTTTTACCAACGGGTTATCGACACCTTACTGGCACCTTACCAGTGTTTTACTGAACAATTACCGACGGTTTTGCCGACGACTACTGACTTCTCGATAACTGCCGGGTTCACCGAAAATCTACGAGCGAATGACGCATTATCAATTCGATCACGCAACAAGCACAAATGTGCCCTACTCACCCTTAGAGGTATAACCCTCCTCCAGAAGTTAATCTTTTGTACCGTTTGAACCCTTATTCTATTGTCAAGTTGGTGTCGGGTACATCCATTTTGAGACTAAGGCAGCCCTCTGCACTTCATGCTATTCCACCTTACCTAGAGTCTCGAAATTACTTTGGACAAGGATTCGGAAGCATACTCTAATCATAGGCGGAACACCTATCGGAATAAATTGCGGAGTCTGCAACTTCCGACTTACCCTCACGCGAATCGGTGATTTGTGCGAGCTTTGTCAGTTTACGTACGAAGATTACTTACGCAACCCCAACGACGTTTCGCATAGAGCAATCGACGAAGCTATCTTTATTACAGTAGAGTCACAGGTAGGTCCCACGCAATAATTCGATCACCTCAGTTCCAGCGCGAATAACCTCAGATCGCGGGTATCCCCGGGGAGAATCGCATAGATTCGCGTACCCGTAATAGCGATCGTGTCTCGTGGAAAAAGCCGAGCTCTGCATTCAAATTTTCGCAGCCGCGACCCCACGAGACGTAACAAAATTTGGTGACAGCGGTGGGATACGAGTTAATATTTGCGATGGAAACACGAGGGAAATCGGGTACGAAAAAGCTCACTGAAGTAGAAATAGACGAACTTCGAGCTCAATTGCATGCCAAGGAAGCACGGTTACGCGAACAATCCGAGATGCTTCAACAGCAGAAAGAAACGTTCGAACGCGAAAAACGGGCTTCGGAAGAAGACCTCGAAATTATTCGCAGTAACCTCGTGAGTAAGGAAACAGAGGTGGAAAAACGTTTGAACTCCATCACAATGGTAGCAACCGAAAAACCCGACTTAAGCGATCATATGCTCCAAGAAATGGAACGATTACGCCAGGAGAATAAACTCCATGCGCGGGAACAATACGATACCTACGCAATATATTCCCAGCACCGCGGGACGCTTTTTCGACGAACAGGCGTCTCCCACATTCCAACACGGAACCAATTACGATAGTCCAAGGGTGTCTTTCAGGGAGGCACTTGAGACTATCCCGCCATTCGACGGTCGAAATATCCCCCTCTCCCAATTCATACGAGCATGTAGACGCGCTAAAGAAATATTCCCACCATCGTCTGAGCGAAACCTGACCCGCTTACTCCTCACTAAATTACGCGGGCGAGCTATATGCGCCGTAGAAGACGAAGAGTGCGAAACGATAACTCAACTTGCCGACCTTCTGAATGGAGCCTTCGGATCCCCGAAAACCATCGATCAGTATCGCGGGGAGCTGAGCACAATTTACCTTAAACCAAACGAGCATATCCTTGATTTCATTAGCCGCGTAAAAGACTTGCGATCTTCTATAACGAACGCGGAACGCCAAGCGCAAGGAATGCTATCCGTTGGATCAGTAAACGAAATCGACGCCTTAACAGCACGATCTTTCTGCGAGGGCTTGCCACTCGCCTATAGGATACAACTGAGACAAGAACACTATCGCGACCCGTTTCTAGCCTTTTCACACGTCAAAATTCTCGCGAAAAGATCGGAACTAGACAATGAAAGATTCGAAACTCCGCGCCGTTCATACGAACGTAATGTATACTTGAACGCCCATAAAAATAAACACGGAACGATCTCCTAACAACAGATGGACTCGAGCCGAATACTCGCCGCGCGTCGAACAAGCACGGTACAGTAACGCGCCGTTTCCAAAAGCCTATAATAGTACACAGTCACAGAGACCGACAAACAGAACGGAAGACGCCAATCGAGGGGGTCCCGAGAACAATAGACACGAACGAACCAGTAACAACAAATACTGTAAGGTACTGTAAAAATCCGGGACACGAAATAGAGGAGTGCCGGAAAAGACAATACAATAACTCACGTCAGGGAAACTCCCTTCACCCCTCGAGGCCCAGGGACGAGGCTCGAGCGGGAACGTCTCGGGAAACAGATCGTCCAATACGACTAATAAACGCGGAGCAAGCCCTGGAAAAACCAGAATCGCCATGCTAACTCCGAACGATTTTTTGCACGCGCCCACCGTTTCCATTGCCGCGGACGGTTTAGCACGCAACACGAATTTCATGATAGATACTGGCGGGGCACCCAACTTGGTTAAACAAGGCCAACTAAGCCCTGATTGCGTTATCGATAAAAGCATAACTATTTTCCTTAGCGGAATTACAAGCGATAAAATCGAAACGCTCGGAGCGACAAGTATAAAATACCTCGGTCACAGGATCGACCTCCACTTAGTCCCAGACGACTTTCCAATTTCCCAAGGCGGAATCCTAGGATTCGAATTCTTACGCGACGCGTCTAAGATAGATTATTCCAAGCGCTGCATCGTGTGGCAGCAAACGCAAATCCCTTTTAACGATGCTCAAACGGTAAAAATCCCGGCTAGATCGCGGGCCACCGTTTCGCTCCAAGTCAGCAATCCCGAGGTCAGCATAGGATATATTCCGCGAATTCATGTGAACGAAGACATCTACTTAGGAGATGCCATCGTCACTAATCGTAACGGCACAGTATATATGAAAGCCGTTAACATAAGCGACAAGGACCACGAATTGTACTTACCTAGAGTAAGATTACAAGAGATCGAGAAAATTTCCAAATCTTGTCCACAGAACCTCGAGGATCCTTCATCCTATCTCAAGGGTCATAAAAGTACCCTCCTTAACCTAAAATTCCAACGCACGGGTCACATAAACACTGAGGACGGTCCCTTAACCCTAGGGCATCTGGGGACCAATCTCATAAAACATAACAACATAAAACCTCAACACGTCGCAGCGTTGACCTGACAAAACACACAATCTCGTCCCGAAGAAATAAAAACACTGCTGCGGCTTGAACACTTAAATGCGGAGGAGACTAAACACGTACATAACCTCATAAACGTCTACAACGATTTGTTCCGTCTCCCCACCGATAAATTACACTCCACAGACGTCACTACACACGCAATTCCGACAACCGACGAATTAGCGGTCCACACGAAACAATACCGATTTCCGCCGATGCACAAGGAGGAAATTAATAAACAAGTACAAGAACTCATCGAGAACGATGTCATTCAACCATCCACTTCACCGTACAACTCCCCCTTGTGGATCGTGCCAAAGAAACCGGACTCGAAAGGTAACAAACGCTGGCGCATGGTAATAGATTATCGGGCGCTGAATGAAAAAAACGATCGGGGACGCGTACCCCCTACCGAACATAGTGGAAATCCTCTATCAACTAGGAAGCGCGAAGTACTTCAGCGTATTCGATTTAGCATCGGGTTTCCATCAAATCAAAATGGATAAAGCACACGCCCATAAAACGGCGTTTTCCACACCGTACGGGCATTACGAATTTAAGAGAATGCCGTTTGAGCTCAAAAACGCCCCCGCGACATTCCAAAGACTCATGGACCAGGTACTCACCGGACTTCAAGGCGCCGAACTATTTGTGTACCTTGATGATATCGTATTATATTCTAGCTCACTGCGAGAGCACGAAATAAAGTTCCACAAATTGGCGGAACGACTTAGGAAGGCAGGACTGCGACTCCAGCCCGACAAGTGCGAGTTCCTCCGTAAAGAAGTCACGTACCTGGGACATGTCATAAGCGAAACTGGAGTGAAACCCGATCCTAAAAAGATAACCGCGGTTCAGAGTTTCCCTCGCCCTAAGGACCCGAAGAATATCAAACAATTTCTCGGGCTAGCGGGATACTACCGGAGGTTCATACCTAATTTCTCGAAGATAGCGCGCCCGCTTACCGATCTGCTGAAAAAGGATGAGACCTTTGTTTGGCATAAGGAACAGGAGACAGCCTTTACGCACCTCCGCGATGCATTGTGCAAAGAACCGATACTACAGTATCCGGATTTTACGAAACCTTTCGTTATAACTACCGACGCATCCGGATACGCAATAGGCGGTGTCCTGAGCCAAGGGCCGATTGGAAAAGACCTTCCTATAGCTTACACCTCCAGGTTACTAAATAAGGCCGAGCGAAACTATTCGACTATAGAAAAAGAACTATTAGCAATAGTTTACAGCGTAAATTTCTTTAGGCCTTACATATACGGTAAGAAGTTCAAATTGGTCACGGATCACAAACCTTTGGTTTGGCTACATTCAGTAAAAGACCCATCTTCCCGTCTTGTCCGATGGCCTCTAAAACTATTAGAATACGAGTATAAGGTATTATACAAAGCAGGGAAAATAAACGCCAATGCAGACGCCCTCTCGCGAAATCCTACCCCAGATCCTATGCCCGAAATCGAACGAGTCCTCCCTCTCTCACAAATACAAAGATTGTCCGACTCCAATGAATCCCTATTCACCGCCAAGAAGAAGCGAGGCGCAAAAACTCCACGAATCACAAACAAGCTGGATTGCGGCGAACAGCGTCCCTCACCGACTCCCGATAATTCGAAATCAGAGGAAACAAACTCGCCCCCTAGTTCCAGCAAGGACAGCGACTCGGAAAACGAAACCGATAGCAACTCCAGTTCCAGTAGCGAGGAGTTATTCATAAACGTAAACAGTCCTTTCATCCCACGGGCCGCCGTGAGGCCCCGCGTGATAAATATCCCGGACAATTTCGCGACCCGGAAAGATAACCTTGTCATTTTCATAACGCAACAAGGAACACCGATCGACAAGGGAGCCCAAATATTGCAAGTAGCGAACTCCTTGCCGATGACCAGAGATGCAGCTTTGGGCAGGGCAAGGGTAAGTCGCGAGGGCACCCGACGCGTAATTTCACTCGCGGTAAAGGAGAGGATTTCCGGCGTTACCGAAAAGGAAATAATAAAAGAAGCAATATACTCGCTACTAGACGTTATCCGAGAATTGGGCTTGCAATCGATCTCGATCAGTAAAGGCAACGTTGACAATGTTGATTGGAATACGATATATAACCTCTTAATTAAAATACTAGACGAAATCGACATAAGAATATTTATTTGTACGAACGACATAACGATTCCCGAGAAGGACCAAAGGGAACAAATTCTCGCCGAAAATCATTGTTCCGCGGTAACAGGACACAAGGGCATCACCAAAACTTACAATAGAATTAAAAAACGCTACACTTAGAGCGGTATAAAAACTGATGTCCAAAATTTCGTCAAAAACTGCCGCGCGTGTCAATTAAAGAAATTGGTTCGCGTAAAAACTAAGCAACCAATGATCCTAACCGACACCCCCGATTCGGCCTTCGAAAAGGTCTCCATGGATATAATGGGTCCCCTCCCAACCACGAAACAAAACAATACGTACATCCTAACTATACAGGACCTGCTAACCAAATACTCCCTTGCGATCCCACTCCGACAAGCAGGAGCGATACAAGTAGCAGAAGCATTTACTAACGACCTTATTTGTACATTCGGCGCGCCAAAAGCGATCCTCACCGACCAGGGCTCACACTTTATAAACAGCCTTATGAGGACAGTAGCCCGAAAATTTAAAATCAAGCAATGTAAGACCACAGCGTACAGACCACAAGCGAACGGATCGGTAGAACGATCACACCAGGTACTCTGGGAATATCTGAAGCAATTTGTTGATAAAAATAGTGAATGGGATCAAATTTTAAAACTAGCATCGTTTTCGTATAATACGAGCGTACATGAGGGTACAAAATACACTCCGTACGAACTCATTTTCGGGAAAATCGCGCGGATTCCCTCGAGCGACCCGGACATCGAAAGCATGACTAACGAAAGCTATACACAATATTTAACCACACTATTCAACAAATTGCGCGATTCCCAAACAGCCGCACGCGAAAACTTAAATAATGCTAAGAATAGAAGTAAAAAATACTATGATAGAAAAATCAATACGCGTAAATTTAAGATTAACGATAGCGTTTACTTACTTAAGGAACCTAACAAAGGGAAATTAGGAGACCAATATACAGGTCCTTATAGGATAATAAAGATACTAGGTAAAAATAACGTTAAATTAGCTATAAGCAATAGTAAGACTAAAACTGTACATATGGACAAGTTAAAGCCCTCACCACATCAAGCCCCCACCCTTGAAGACCCCCACTCCGAAGACGAATATATTTCGGACGCCCCAACGGAGGACGGGCCAGTAATCAACCAACCACGCTAAGATGAGGACTCTCGCAATCATCCTGGGCATGGCCTTTCTGGCCCCACTATCCAGCGGACTAATCGGATACGACTGCGGAGGACGGGGCCTGAACATCACAACACTCTCCCTCTTAGATATCGAAGAGTGTAAAACCGACAGCATCGAACCTAAGAAGGAGGAAGTCTATATACAACTACTCTAACTCAGTGAATTCGTGCATACTCCCGCCTACCAATGCAAAATCGAGATAGACCGGACTATATTTTACTGCGGAATGCACTCTCATATAGCAGCGGTACAGAACGGGAGACAGGAGTATATCCACGAAGTATCGGCAGACACATGCCGAAAATTGCACGAAACAGGGACCATATCCCTAGGAGTTAACCAGCACATTACTGGGATTAAGCCAAATGCAACAAACCTAAGAGCAATGACACTCGCAGGATCAGTTAAGACAGACGGAAAATGCAGCGGCACCCAGTTCAGCGACGCATACGGCTCATGGGACGACGTGATCGTGCAAGCCTCAGTACGAATCACGATACGACAATTGGAGCTGCCCGTTGGATACAATAACAATGAAGTGATACTTCCATCCGGCACTTGCTGTCCCGTAACGACAGGCGAATGCATTGATGCCGACGGCGCCTCCACCTTCTGGACAATCCTGCCAATTGACAATTGTCACTTTGGACGATACGATGTCCTCTACGAAGGAATAGCATATCGATTGTCGCCCAGCACTCCCCAAGAGGAAAGCGCCAACGATTTATACAGTCACGGCGCGTGACACAACCTTCGCATTAGCAAGGACAACCGAGACCAACGTATGCGGATACAACCTTTGGCGAACGGAACATCCCAAGCTGTGTATCCTCGAAACGAGGCCCGAACGGACATTCAAAAGCCGTTCCAAGGTCAGAATCGACAACCTCGACATCTTCACATATGTGAATTCAAAATTTATATACGTCGAGAAACACCTGAAGACCCAGCTGACCCAACTATACAAGGATATTATGGAGCAAAAATGTGCACTGGAAAGGCAGATCCTCCTCAACGCACTTTCTCTAGCAAGCATAGCACCTGACGAAATGGCGCATCGAATAATGAAGTCTCCAGGTTATACCGCCATAACTGCAGGTGAAGTTATACCCTCATCAAATGTATACCTGTCAAATGCCGCCTACGACCTACCGAGGAGTGCTACAACGAACTCCCCGTCACTCATCAAAATAAGTCACTCTTCCTCTTACCAAGATCGAAGATACTTACTAAAGCCGGAACATCGAGGGATTGCAATGAACTATTACCAACTCTATACCAGATACACAACACCTGGTATAGACTAACACCGAAACCCGTGGAGTCGGTGGCACCGCCTACTATCAGGCCTTTAACCAAACCCTCATGGAAGTACGTAAGCCCGGATTCACTCGCTTCCAGTGGTATTTATACGAACGAAGATCTTGATCGTCTTCGCGACCATATCATGTTCCCCGTGGAAAAACCCTCCATGCTTCACACAATCGCCAGGGGAGCAATGGGACAGGAAATTCCTACAGGCAGTTTCTCCTTGCTGAATTTATTAGACGAGAAATCTCTCGACCGAATAGTGGAAAATACCGGAGCCAGGCTATGGAAGTGATTTATAAGCTTCGAATCTGCCAGAGCCGGAGTACTTGGCATCTTCGTTACCATACGATTGATAAAATTAATAATCGACACCCTGATCCATGGGTACGCACTCCACTCGGTGTATGGATGGAGTCTACATCTACTCGGAGCCATTTGGACCTCGGTAACCAACGTCCTCCTACACCTTGGCAGATCAGCGGACGGAGAACAGGACAACGGACGAGAACTGCTACACCTGAAACCCCCTCCAACGAACGAAGAAGAAACACCCTTAACCCTGCCCACACAACAAACCCCTTCAATTAACGAATCAGACAGTGGCAAAGTGTGTGCAAAAACTCACCCTACGAGTGTTCCCCCAATAAAAGATTACGGCGAACTAAATAAATATTTACATAATCAATGTTAAGTTAAGAACCTAATCGTAGCGCATAGAAAACTAAGTCCAAAATGTTGGAACATTAAATTCCAACATTTTCATTTTAAGGGGGGAGGTGTCACGTCCGGCCGTATAAATTTTTTCGTTTACTCCAAGTTCCTTAAACGCTATTTGAAAAGCGCGCCAAAACCGGCCATGACGCTTAACTCCGCCTAGAAACTAAGCGTGGCGCTTCGTACCGCCTAAGGATCTCCCACCACGGTGAGAGCCCCTACTCCGGAGAGTTCCCCCTCTCCAGGCCGCCGCAGGCCCGAGCCGCCGAAACGAAGGACCTCAGAGCAGTCCCGAATTTCGGCAGTTCTTTGCGCGACACCGAACAGTACAGTCGCACTTCTAAATTCTAACTCTAAGTCCAAATTCTAAATCCTAACTCTAATTCTAAAATTCTAACTCTAAGTATAATATTCTAACTCTAAATTCTAAGTCTAAATCTAAATTCTAATCCTAAGTTTTAGTCTCGAATTTTGTACTACTATACGAATAAATCAGTGTATTCATGTGTGAAAACTAGTGTTCAGTATTCTTCAAAACTTCCACTCCCGTGATAAAATACGATAGCTGTTCAGGATGGAGCAAATAATTTTGTCAATATTATGTCCGTTATTTTTATATCAAGTCATGTCCGATATTGTATCTTCTTCGCTGATGACTTGTTTTGTATTTTCGTCGTTTATTACTTGTTTGTGTCACCGTTTCAAAAGACAGGTCTTCTATTGTATTCTCCCTTCTCAATATTGAGGTAATCGTCAGCGCTCGTTCGAACGACGAGGCAGTCTTTTTCGAGAATCGAAGCGAATCTGATCGTAATAATCATCGCTAAGAGTGAATCGAAATAATTGAAATACGCGATCGACGAAACGTGATCTACTTGTGCGATTTTGCTTATAACGCGTAATTCAAAGTGTAACAAACCCACAGTTGCAAATTTCGTCATATTTTCCTAATCAATATTAAAATTAAAGATTAGGATTCAGTGCTAAATAAATTAGTAATTTAACGACACAACAAAAGGAAAATTACGTTTCTGTCTAAGTCTAAATCCTAAATTCTAAGTCTTAGTTTCGAATTCTGTATTACTATACGAATAAATCAGTGTATTCATGTGTGAAAATCAGTGTTCAGTACTCTTCAAAACTTCCACTCCCGTGATAAAACACGATAGAATTTAAATCTGTCATACGGCGTTTGAATTCAGAACAATTCAAAACTGTGTCTGGAGCGGACCACCGCTCACCACAGTTAGAATTAACATTCTCAGCAATTGCCAAAATAAGGAACTGATAGTGAGGTCCGCCGCATATCAACCTTCCTTATTTGAGTAATCATTCAGAGGATGCATCAAATTCAATATGCCTAAGACGCGACGCGCAGGAAGGAAGAATCAATTACGAAAACTAAACCGACTCTATCGTGAATCAGCGACCGAGGAATATTCTCAATTCCTCGGAGTGGAATATCAGGCCGATCCTGAATACGAGAACATTTTTAACATTAAAAATAATAACAACGACGAACTCTTACCGTGGAGGTGCATACCAATAACTTTCCGACCACGACGCCTGCCGCCGCTCAACATCCCAGTGAACGACCCTCGCCGCACGCACTACCTCCAAGTACGAGCCGACACGATCAAGAAAGTGCTACTAAAGGTAAGTGAAATTCACGTTAACCTAAGGAATCGCGCGTGTTAGCAAATTCAGAGACGCTTCTACCACGTGGAAGAGAACATTCTAGAAAAATCTCCGACGCATTTTTCCTCTTTTCCATCGTCACTGCGGAAGCTATAAAAAAAGAGTCAGGCTATAAAACTAGGGTCGACCACCACACACGGTGCAACCCTCGGAATTCTAACACGGAAAAACGCAAATAGTTAAATCTCTTAAAAATCTTTGTGTCTCAAGAAATAACTTCGTAAATCCGTACAACAAAGTAGTCATTTAAACAATAATCAATTGAGAACACTCTCGATTTACCGACGTTACCGACAATATACCGACATACGTTCTTTTACCAACATTACCGACGATATACCGACATACGTTCTTTTACCGACGTTATCGACAATATACCGACATACGTTCTTTTACCGACATTACCGACGATATACCGACATACGTTCTTTTACCAACGTTATCGACAATATACCGACATACGTTCTTTTACCGACATTACCAACCATATACCGACGAACGTTCTTTTACCAACGGGTTATCGACACCTTACTGGCACCTTACCAGTGTTTTACTGAACAATTACCGACGGTTTTGCCGACGACTACTGACTTCTCGATAACTGCCGGGTTCACCGAAAATCTACGAGCGAATGACGCATTATCAATTCGATCACGCAACAAGCACAAATGTGCCCACTTACCCTTAGAGGTATAACCCCTCCTCCAGAAGTTAATCTCTTTGTACCGTTTAAACCCTTATTCTATTGTCAAGTTGGTGTCGAGGTACATCCATTTTGAGACTAAGGCAGCCCTCTGCACTTCATGCTATTCCACCTTACCTAGAGTCTCGAAATTACTTTGGACAAGGATTCGGAAGCATACTCTAATCATAGGCGGAACACCTATCGGAATAAATTGCGGAGTCTGCAACTTCCGACTTACCCTCACGCGAATCGGTGATTTGTGCGAGCTTTGTCAGTTTACGTACGAAGATTACTTACGCAACCCCAACGACGTTTCGCATAGAGCAATCGACGAAGCTATCTTTATTACAGTAGACTCACAGGTAGGTCCCACGCAATAATTCGATCACCTCAGTTCCAGCGCGAATAACCTCGGATCGCGGGTATCCCCGGGGAGAATCGCATAGATTCGTGTACCCGTAATAGCGATCGTGTCTCGTGGAAAAAGCCGAGCTCTGCATTCAAATTTTCGCAGCCGCGACCCCATGAGACGTAACAGTTTACGATAATTATTGCCAAATTTGTCGCATCACGCGAAGAACTCGATCGGTACCTAAAGACATTTATAATTATCACGTTTAGTTTGCGAAACCGCACCTCCTATTCCATGTCTCAACTGTCGCTATGCTTGTTACAAAATTGAACCCATAACTAATTGTGAAGAATGTTTCTTTACCTATATTCAATACGTAGTAAACGTGTGGAAACGCAACGATACCATTAGATACTGGGACGGAAAAGTACCCACCATTAATAATTATCAGCCTACATTATAAAACAATACGCTAATAATTATTATTGTTTTACTAGATGGGAGGACGAATGACCACGCGTCATACAAATATATATATATATATCCAATATTATTCATGTATAATAATATATGTATTCCTAATTGCAGGTTCGCTATCAGCTCGGACGCCTATAAGATTACTAAAATCTCAACGCTAAAATTACAGGTATATTTTAGTAATACGATATATGTAAAATTCTCATTTCAGAAAACCACCCTAGCTAAACAGGTTGTTCAGCATGGAACCCTGTACATTATTCAAAACTTTATTCTTACTATTTCTAGCCATTATTTTTCATATTTGTATGAGGTATGCTTTACTTAAGTACATTTCATACAAAACTCCTGATATTGCATGAGACTCATATCCACGCAATATTCTAGCTAATACGATACACCTTATATTATTACAGATTATCGTTAACTCGCTCACTGGTAATAACTCCGTTCCTCGCGAGAATTATCTATCAATATAGTATTCAACCATTATAAATAGCCTCGCGAAAAACCTTAACGTACTTAAAAATGTAATATATTATACGCTCATACTTGCATTAACTCGGAGAAAACGACTCCAGCTTCACCAATGAACAAGTTAATTATATTTTACCCAATAGCAACCTTTCGAATAATCTTTACGAATCCTACAAAAGACACGGGCAGAAAAACCTGCAACCGCGCAATTGATATACATAGATATAAGACGCAAATTAGTTTATAACATATATACCCGTGCGTTAGCATGCACTCGTACACGTATGTATGATTGCACGCACACATATATATATGTCCATGTGCGAGTCTAAAACAAACATAAAATAATAAAATAACGACGGTAAAATCATGTATATTATACTATTCAATTATTACAAGATTCATCACGCACCATTATCATGTCCGAAGCCAGAACTACCTTCGCACATGCACATGTATATATCTATAAATGCATACACACGCACATATAAAAAATATATATATATAAAAATATTTAATTTAGTAAACCAATTCGATTGTGCGTTACAGCTTGCCATGATGTTAGGGATTATTCTAATACTCTCCGTTAAAACTTCGTTCGCCTTGATTGGATTTGATTGTGGTGGACAGCATCTTCATCATCAAATCCCAAACTCCACAGAAACTTATATACAACTATTACAACTTTCCGAATATAACTATGCAGAAGTTATACAGTGCAAACTAGAGATATCCCGCACGATATATCACTGTGGCATGCATTCGCACATTTCGGTAGTCTTTAACGGAAAAGCGGATTACGTCCAAGAAACCGGATATTCGCAATGCTTGCGAATGTTTCAAGATGGCACCACATCCCTGGGACCCGCTCATTTAATTAGTGGACTTAAAATTAACCAAACTTCTTATCACAGCCTTACGCTGGCTGGCGAATTAAAAACCGATGGAACTTGTAAGGGTACGCAATATTCTGACCCTTACGGCACGTGGGACAACGTAATTGTTCAAGCAGTCGCAAAAATCTCACTCAAATCATCTTATGTGCCAGTACAGCTCGAACACGGTAAAATCAAGTTAAGGTCAGGAACTATCTGTACACTGGCCGATAGCTTCTGTTTGGATTCTGACGACGGCTACACCTTTTGGAAACCAGTACCTACGAAATCATGCAACTTCAATCAATACGACGTACTATACGAAGGACTAGCGACTAAAATAGCAGGCAATAATTCACCCATCGTCTACAGTCTTACCACACAAGACATTACATTCGCCTTGACAAAAACCAAAGAGCAGCCATTATGCGGATACACTCTGCTTCGCACGGAACATCCGAAACTATTTATTTTGGAAACAAAGCAAGGCCAAACTTTTGCCAACAAAGGTACGATCCCTGTGGATAACCTCGATATATTCACTTACATGAACTCCAAGTTTGTGTATGTTGAAAAACACATCCGGCACCAAATGACATCTTTGTATCATGTCATACAACAAAAATGTGAATTGGAACAACAAGTAATAACCAACGCCTTATCCTTTGCGACTCTCTTGCCTGATGAATTCGCGTATAGTCTAATGAAATCGCCGAGATACATGGCCGTCACCACTGGAGAAGCTGTCCAGATCATAAAATGCATCCCTGTATAAGTTACCGTACGTCCAACCAAAGAATGTTATAACGAGTTACCCGTAACCATCAGAAACGCTTCTTACTTCCTCACACCCAAATCAAGAATCGTCACAAAGATCGGGAACGAGCGAGAATGTTCTCAAGAATTACCAACGTTATACCGGATAGAGGACACTTGGGTACAGTTCGCGCCAAAAGCACAAGTAAGACAGTGTCACGTACGGCCTTATTACTATGTCCGGGTATGTAAATTTTTTTCCATCTATAAGGAATAAATCCTAAAACTATCAAACATCATTTGAAAAGCGCGTCAAAGCCGGCCATGACGCTTAACTCCGCCTAGAAACTAAGCGTGGCGCTTCGTAGCGCCTAAGGATCTCCCACCACAGTGAGAGCCCCTACTCCGGAGAGTTCCCTCTCTCCAGGCCGCCGCAGGCCCGAGCCGCCGAAACGAAGGACCTCAGAGCAGTCCCGAATTTCGGCGGTTCTCTGCGCGACACCGAACAGTATAGTCGCACTTCTAAATTCTAAGTCCAAATTCTAAATCCTAACTCTAATTCTAAAATTCTAACTCTAAGTATAATATTCTAACTCTAAATTCTAAGTGTATATCTAAATTCTAATTCTAAGTTTTAGTCTCAAATTTTGTACTACTATACGAATAAATCAATGTATTCATGTGTGAAAACTAGTGTTCAGTATTCTTCGAAACTTCCACTCCCGTGATAAAATACGATAGCGTTTAAATTTGTCATACGGCGTTTGAATTCAGAATAATTCAAACTGTGTTTGGAGCGGACCACCGCTCATCACAGTTAGAATTAACATTCTCAGCATTTGCCAAAATAAGGAATTGATAGTGAGGTCCGCCGCATATCAACCCTCCTTATTTGAGTAATCATTCAGAGGATGCATCAAATTCAATATGCCTAAGACGCGACGCGCGGGAAGGAAGAATCAATTACGAAAATTAAACCGACTCTATCGTGAATCAGCGACCGAGGAATATTCTCAATTCCTCGGAGTGGAGTATCAAGCCGATCTTGAATACGAGGACATTTTCAACATTAAAAATAATAACAACGACGAACTCCTACAGTGGAAGTGCATACCAATAACGTTCCAACCACGACGCCTGCCGCCGCCAAACATCCCAGTGAACGACCCTCGCCGCACGCACTACCTCCTAAGTACGAGCCGACACGATCAAGAAAGTGCTACTAAAGGTAAGTGAAATTCATGTTAGCCTAAGGAATCGCGCGTGTTAGCAAATTCAGAGACGCTTCTACCACGTGGAAGAGAACATTCTAGAAAAATCTCCGACGCATTTTTCCTCTTTTCCATCGTCACTGCGGAAGCTATAAAAAAGGGTCAGGCTATAAAACTAGGGTCGCCCATTACACGCGGTGCAACTCTCGAACTTCTAACACGGAAAAGCGCAAATAATTCAATCTCTTAAAAATCTTCGTGGCTCAAGAAATAACTTCGTAAAATCCGTACAACAAAATAGTCACTTAAACAATAATCAATTGAGAACACTCTTGATTTACCGACAATATACCGACACACGTTCTTTTACCGACATTACCGACATTATACCGACATACGTTCTTCTACCGACATTACCGACATTATACCGACGTACGTTCTTTCACCGACATCTAACCGACGTTCGTTACCAACGATTACCGACCACTTACCGACGGTCTCTACCGACGTTCGTTACCGACATCTGTCGACGTTGTATCGACGCCACATCTAATCATTTTACCGACATTTATCGACTTCTCGACAACGTCCGGTCTCATCAACCATCTACGAGCGAACAACGCATGATCTTTTAAAATACAACTTACGTGGCAGCTATAGATGTGCCCAATCCCCTTTAGAGGTGTAACCCCTCTCCCAGGAGTTAATCTCCTAATACCTCTCGAGCCTCCGTATTACTGTCAAGTCGGTATCGGGTACATTCATTTTGAAACTAAAGCCGCTCTTTGTCTTTCATGCTTCGCCGCGTTACCCTCGAACTTCTAAATTGTTCTGGACGCGGATCCGGAAACATAGCCTAACCATAGGTGGATTACTGGTTGGGATAGTTTGCGGAACTTGCAACAACCGCCTCACCCCCTCACGGGCGGGTGATTTATGCGAACTTTGCGAGTCTATATACGAAGACTACTCGCGCAACCCAGATAGCGTCCCGGCGAGAATAGAACACGGAACCACAATCATAA
>NW_028189334.1:0-27127 GCF_048542155.1 Nylanderia fulva
GGGATACCCCAATTAAAAAAGGGAAATACCAAAACCAAAAAATTTAAGGGAAAGGACTGTAAAATTTATAAAAATTGTCCCGGTGGACGCATTTTCAACAATCAGTAATTCTTTTTTTTTAAACGAGTCCGTAAAATTTAAAGAGAAATTTAATCAGTAATTAAAAAAACTTTTTTTCCAAAAAATTTTTAAGAAAATTTTTTTTTGTAGTCGCAAATCTTTCCCACAGACGCCCAATAATTTTTTAATACACTATCTATCCGAAAAATTGAGGGCCCTCCAGGGAGAGGATTATTATATTAATATTTTTCAAAAAATTCATAAGGGAATTAAAAAATAATCAGAATATTAAACGACCTTTTTTGGTTCTTTTCCCCCCATAGACACACAAGGCATAAGGGGTATTTATTTCAAAGCATGTAGAAAAGCACAAAAAAAAAAAAAAAATTTTAAAAATTTAAAAAACAAAAATTTTAAATTATCTATATTTTTCAGGTCACATTTTTTTTTTAAATTTTTGACCCCCTTTTGCAAAAGCGGTAAAATTTTGTGCCCCTTTTTTAAAATATATGATAAAAATACTTTAAAATTTTTTTCCCAAAACAAAACGCTGGGAAAGGCATTACATGCATTTGTTGGCAAGTCGCTTTCATAAAAATTTTTATATTATACAATATTAAAAAATATTTTTTTATTTTTAAAAATTATTAATTCGTAAAAAGATTTTCAAATATTTTATTTAATAAATTTATAAATAGAAAATATTTTTTTTTTAAATAAGAAAAGTATAAAAAAAATTATCTCTTTAGTTTGGGCTTAGAGTTTCCCCTAAAACCCTTTAGAAATTTAAACGCTGATTAATGATTATCATTTCGGGGGTTAACTTGGTTGTGCTATGCGGATAATTTTTTAACTTTGAAAAACTATTCATCCCCAATTTTATTGGTTTAGCTTGCAAACCCCGAAGGAAAATAAATTTAAGTCAAAAGCTTGTGAATCTTGATTACGAAAAGCTTCAAAAATTTGCCCCCCGGAAATTTTTTAAAAATTATGCTACAATATCAAAACCCGCAACATTTTAAGCGGGCCCCCAAATTATAAAAATTTGTGGGGGAAAAATTAAAATATTTTTCATCATTTTTAAAATTTTTTTTCGGTCTTTGATCTTTTGACTTGCCTATTTTTGCTTTAAATATTTTTAAACTATTAGCTTTAAAATTGCATTTTTGTTTGTTTTAAAAACGGTTTTAAGTTTAAATAAATTAACGTGAAAGAAATCCCTGCAATGACCACACAGTCATTATCTCGCATCCGTGGAAACCGTTTTTGAGAAACTTGACCAAGTAATGCGCAGCCAAAAAAAAAACGAAGTTAAAAGGGTCAGTACTCCCGTACCTTGCATCGATGGCCCCATAAGCCAATTATTTCAGCATTATACACACGCATAGTATATTAAAAATCGCCCTCTTTGAACAAGCTAAAATTTAACCCAATAAGTGGACTTCAAAAAAATTAAACCGGACGGGCGCGCAAAAAAAAACAAAAAGAACTTTACCCCCAAATTGCCCCAAAACATTGTATTAACAGAGAAAATAAATATAAACTTGTATAATTTTAACTTTTTCTTTTTTTTCTTTTTAAATTGAATAGATTTAACACCCAAATGTAGCAAAAACAAAAAAATAACACCAAAGAAATAATCTTTTAAATACAATCAATGGATTTTGTACACTATTTTTAGGGCACAAAATTAGAAAACAGTTAAAAAAACTTTGACGGACGAAAAAGAGATTCAATTATTGGTCGAAAATATTTGATGACGCGCCCTTATATTGACGAGATTTCCGAAACGAAAGCTAGGCATTCCCCCCTTGTGAGCGCAAAAAAAAAAACAGATCGAGGAAAAAATACAGTTATAAAGAAAGTGAAGAGACAAGTTGTAGAACGAAAAAGACAGAGTGTTGTTAGAGAGACAGAACGACAAAAAAGGGCAGAATTTTTTCGCGTTTCGGAGTTTCATTCTATAAGGACAATTATCTGATATCGAATATTAAAGACAGAAGCATTTGGGGGGTTTGCTTTAATGTATTTAAGCATTGATTAAATTTAAAAATCAAAAAAGGATACTTTTATTTTGAACATCTCCATTTTTTTCCTCTTTAACAAAAAAAAAAAAAGTAACTCCACAAAAGAACATCTGGTGCCCCCCATAATTTACTATTTATGTATATTATACTTCCTCCCCCTCGCCCGGGGCCACGCCGCGACCCCCCCTTCCGCGACCACTCGCGACCATCGGGGGGGGTCTTTGTTTTACGAAAAACCCCAAAAAAAAATTTTTAAAATAAAAACAAAATTTTTAAACTTTTGGTTTTTTTAATTTTTTAAAAAAAGAAATAATTCTAGTTTTTAATTTTTTTACTTGGGGTCTATTTATCATCTTCTTCTTTTTCAAACCACCATTGCAGGCATGGTGGTTTCGATGGTTTTTAGCTCCGGGTTTTTTGCAAACTTTTGGAATACAGCGGGAAGCGTTTTTTTGTAGAAAGGCAGGAGCAGTTGCGTTTCAATTCCCAAAGAGTGGAAGGGACGTAGTCCCAAAACCCTGTTTTCCAAGTTTCTTGACCTTCAAAAAATTCTGGTGATTTTCCGGTACAAATTTTGGGGGAAAAAAATTTTTGTAATTTTTTTTTCTTTCTTATTTTTTCCTCCCCCCTTTTCCCTTTTTTCTCCCCTCCGGTTTCGTTTTTTCCCTTCTTCCTTTTCCCCTTTTCCTCCCCGGGCTCTCCCCTCCTTCCTCTTCCCCCCCCCCCGCCCCCCCCGGGGGCCCCCCAAACCCACGCCCCCAAAAAAAAAAATTTTTTTTTTTGGGGGCCCTTTTTTCCCTGGGTTTCCTCTTTTTTCTTTTTTTCTTCCTCCCCGGTGGTGTGAAAAAATAAAAATTTTTATTCCCTCTTTTGTTTCTCTTTGTTTTTTTACTTTCTTATTTTTTTTTTTATGGACTCTTGTGTATTTGGGTGACGTCCCCGAGATCGCGCGCAAACTCGATAAATAAAAGTTGATTGAAATGTAAGTTAATAGGAAACGAAATGTCACCATTTTGCCGCATGTTTCGAATTTTTGGGTTTTTGTAAAAAAAATTTGCTTTTTTTAAGTCAAAAGGGGTTTAAAGGGTTGAAAGGGGGAAATTTTGCAGAAAAAAAAACAAAGGAAAAAAAAAATAAAAAAAAAAATTTTTAAAAATTTTTAAAAAGGGGGGGTAAAAAAAAGAAAAATTTTAAAAAAAAAACAATATTATAATGATTATATAATTTTTTGTTGTTTTAAAAATATCACCTTAAAAAAAGGAAAAAAAAGGCACCATTTAAAGGGCACGCCTTAAAAAAAATTTAAATTTATTGCAAACCATTAAAAATCCTACCCTATTTCAAACACAGTGAATCCTTGAAAAATTAAATCATTGCAAACCTTTTTGAACCAGCAAATTAATTTTTGCAACCCCCCGTGAATTCCCTTTGCAAACCTATGTAAATCCTATAAAAAATTAACCCATTGAAAACCCATGTGAATCCTATGAAAAATTAAACCTTTTAAAAAACCCCATGTAGATTGTATTAAAAATTCTTTAAAACTATGTAAAATCCTACTTTGAAAACCCGTACAATAAATTGTATAAAAAATTATTGATTAAAACCCATGTAAATCGTAAAAAAAATAAAAATAAAAAAAAATTGCGAAAAGGGAAAAGGGAAAATTATCCAGTGGAAAAAAAAGTTGCGAAAAAATAGTCGTAAATGAACAGTAAAATTTAAATTTGCCAATGTAAAAATCGTCCCAAAAAAAAACTTATCTTAAAAAAAAAAAAAGAAAAAAATGCCAAACCATTAAATAAAAAAAAAAAAAAAAAAATTGTATTTAAAAAAAAACGGGCGCGCTGAATTTAAAAAATACAATCCCCCTTAAAAGTACTTTAAATTAAATTTTAAACCCAAAACATTTTTAAATTTGCAATGAGTTTAAAAAAACAATTTTTTTTTTAATACTTTAAATTATTGCAGCGCGCCCAGTTTTTTAACTACTTTTTTATTTCTTTTTATTTTATATTAAGGGTTTTGCATCTTGTTATTTTTTTTTTTAAAAGATAATTTTTTTTAGGTCATTCACTTTTGAAAATTTAAAATTTTTTCTGATTCTTATACGACTTTATTTCTGCAATTTTTAATTTTTCCCACTGGACAAGTTCTATTTTAAGGGGGCAGTTTTTTTTTTTATTACTTTTGTTACGTTGACAGGGTTTAAAATCGATAATTTTTTCATACAATTCTTTTGACAGGGGGTTTGCAATGTGGATTCTACTAATTTGAAATGGATAATTTTTAACAATTCTCTGGGTTTGCAATGGTTATTTTTCATGGGATTTCATGGGTTTGCAAGGGTTAATTTTTCATAGGCCCCTAGGTTAAATGGGAAATTTTCTATTTGGGGTTTGAAATGGTTAATTTTCCCTAGGTTTCTACAGGGTTTTGAAATTAATTTTTCATAGGATTCACAGGGGTTTCAATAATAGGTTTTCTACTGGGTTGCAAGGGATAATTTTTTTTAAGGCGTGCCCTTTAAACGGGTCGCCTTTTCCCTTTTTTTTAAAAGATGATTTTTTAGAGTTATATCATTTTTTTTAATATGTAAGCTCTTAAAAAAATAACAAAAAAACCCGCCCCACCCCCGTATATTTAAAATACGAGGCCCCTCTTTGCTTATTATAATAAAAAACTATCTTTTTTTTGTAAAAATTTTTTTTTTGCACTTCACAATAAGCAGAATGAAAGCTTTTTCATAAATTCAAATTATTACAAAATTTTTTTTATATAGGACTATCAAAAATACACTTTTTAAATGATGAAATAGTATAGCCCTAAACTTGATTTTATAAAAATCTATTTGGGAAAGAATTTTATAACTCTTTTTTTTTTTTGAATTAGATTATTTATTACCTATTTTTTTGTAAAAAATTATATAAACATTTTTAGACCTCAGACCACTCCTTTTTTACTTTGATATCATTTCGATCCAAATATTAGATAGTCTTCTCTACATTGCTTCATAAGCCCTTATCTTTTCACGAAAATAAATCATAATATCATCTCGTCTTGACATTGTCCCCGCTATTAATACTTTTTTTTGGAACAGCCAAAAAATTTAAATTTTTTTTCTGTTTTTTTAATTCCCATTTTGTGCTAAAAATAGTATTAAACGAATAACAATTTTTTCTTTTTTAATGTTACTTTTTTTAAAAATTTTTCCTGAAAAATTCTCCAAACATTGCCGTTTGCATATTATTTAGTTTTTTGCTTTCCTTTTTCTACGATGCATTAAACGAAAAACGTTTTTTTTTACCCAAAATTAATCAACTGTGCTTAATATATTTAAAATGTAATAAAAATTAATCCTGTATTTGCTAACATAAAAATTTGTCTTTTTCTGAAAACCACGTATGACCCCAGCAGGCTTTAAATTTTTTTTTAAAACCTATGTTGAATTTTTCGATCTGAATTTTGATTTTTTTAACAGAAGTAACTTTTTTTGGGAAAACGCCCATGGAACATTTTTTACTTTACGACAACGTTCTTTGCACGAATTTATTTCTGTTTTTGGGTTGTATATTTTTTTTTAAAAACTTTAAATTTAAAAATAACTTTTTCTTACTATTACCTGAAGGATAAAAATTTTTTAAATGCACTCCTTCTAGAGATGTTACTCGCGACAAGGCAACAAAAATTGCCCCACAACTAAAACAATTTGTCAATACCAAAAAACCATTTGCAAACTAACCCTTCTTTTATGAATGTGATCCCAAAATTTAAAGAAGGAAAATTTTTTTCGAATCACAACCCTCTACCCAATACCTGAAATTTAGTTTTTACTTTAAATTTCAATTTAACCTATGGAAAAAGAAGTTTAATCTTTTCTACGCCCATCTAGATTTTTTCTCGTAAAATTTAAAAATTTAATTTAGCAATTGAAAACCTTTTAAAAGACCCAAACTGGTATCGAGTTACGGGGAATCATAACTTTTGCCCCAAATTTTTAATTGAAATTTTGTTTTGAAGCCCCGTTTCGAGAACTACACATCGTTATTTGACAATATTTTAATACTTTCTTTTTTTACATATGATTCAATAAATCGTATTTTCAGAAATTTAAAATAATACTTCTTTGGAAGTAAGCGACTTAACTTGCATTATTAAAGGGGACTCACCCCATATTACAATAGGAAAAAAAACAAACAGTGTCCGATGAAAAACTGTTAAAAAATCACAAAATTCATTTAATCAGATTCGAAAAAACATTTTTTGAAAAAAATTTTTTTCTACCTCTAAATTTACAATCAGATTTTGTCACTAAACCAATAAAAATTCGCGACAAATTCACGGTAGAATTACCCCTTGCGCGCATATTGATTTCAAAAAATCATATTCAAAAAATGTAATCCAAAAAAAGAAATTTTCCCTTTTGCCCCCAAAACCCCCCCATGCAATTAAGTATAAAAAACTTAGACAACGAAGATAAATAATATTAAAGTCAAATTAGATATCATTTACCCATAAAATTCGAAAAAAAAACTTTAAGAATTTTCTAAAATTTTTAAAAAAAAACAAAAATTGGTTTTTTAAAATTTGGTTTTTTCCATTTTCAAAAGGGGAATTTAAACCCTCTAAAAAAAATGTCCCCAAAACCCTCATTTTAAATGCCCCTTCCGTATGCGTTACAGCTATCTTTGTTTTAGATTTTTTTTAAAAACCACTTTTTAATTTTTATTAAAAATTTTTTCCAGGAAACCCCTTTTTCCCAACCCCTAAAAGTAAATTGATTTATCGGACCCCTACAACAGGGGGAAAATTTAAACAAAAACTTTTTTTGATCCCTTTTTTAAAAATTTTTACCCTTCAATTCAAATTTTTTGAATTGTCTATCAAAAATCTTTAAAAAATTTTTCCTTGGGGTTCCCCCGCCCAAAAATTTTTTTTAAAACCATTGCATTTTGGGGTTCCTGAAGGCCCTTTTTTTTAAAACGGTCAAGCTTTTTCTGAACAATGTTTTTTTTCATTTTAAAAATTTTTTTCAATTCTTCAAACTTTTATGAATTTCAGTTTTTTTAAATCTTTTACTTTGTAAAAAATTGGGGTTTAAATAACCTTCCCCCTTTTAAAAATCCTCAAAATTTTTGCCAGGGGTTTTAAAAAAAGCAATAACCAAAAAAAAAAATTTCCGGTGTGTATTAACTTTAAACAAAATGATTAAAAGATAACCCGCGGGCCCCCTTTTAAGATAAAAACCCTTTCCCCATTTTTAAAAAATTCAAAAAAATTTTTTTTTCCCGGGTTTTATCTTTTTAATATCGTCCCCCTGTGAAAATTTTAAAAAAACCCTATTTTTTTAAAATTTTTTTTTCTTTTGGTAAAATCTCTGTCAAAGATTTATAAAAAAAAATTTTTAGATTTAGGATTTAAAAGGGTTTTTAAATTTTTTTACGACTTTTTTTTTAAATTTTTTTATGTATTTGGTTTTTAAACCAACCATTAGGTTTATTTCAACATTCCCTACAAAGGGGTACCTAAAATGTATCACAGCTTCGAGAGCCCCATTTTCTATTTTTTGTAAATCGCAAAAAAAAAATTCCAAAAAAACTCGCTTGAAATTTTTTTTTTGTTTCCTTATTAAAAAAAAATTTTAATAATTCACTTTTTTTTTCCCCTTTTTTTTATATTTAGTAACATACCAGGTTTGCAGCGATGATTTTTTTAAACCAAAAAAATTTTATATCCAATTCCTTCCCCTGAATAAAAAAAAAAAATTAATTTTTAAATTTCCTTTTTACCCCTTGGGGGGATCGAAATCTAAATTTTTGTTTTGATTTTTTTTTTACCGGTATCAAATTTGGGGCCCCAAAAACCCCCAAATTCAAATTTTTTTTAAAGGGGCAGGGAAAAAAAAACGACATCGACGAATAAATTTACGTCCCCACTTTTTTAAAACCCCCGACAAAAACATTTGTTAAAGTCCTGATGCCTTTTCAACATCTGGGACAAAATGGGGAAAATTTTTTCCCATTTTTGCCTTTATTTTTTGAAAAAAATTTTTTTTAAAAAATTTCCCAATAATTTAAACCGAAAAAAAGGGGCATTTTTAAAAAAAAATTAAAAAATAAAATTTTTTAAAAATCTACCTTTTTTTGTCGCCCCCCAAAAAATGCGTTTTCTTTTCCAATTTTGATCTTTGACCTAAAAAGTCAAAAATTTCCCGAAACTTATTTTCGAGAAAAACCGGGGTTTATACTGGATCTCTAACCAAAGAGGGGGCTAACCTTGGAAGCGTCAGGGCCCCCCATTTCTTTAAAAATAATTACCTAAATCCCTTCCCCCCAAAAACCCCCCACTTTACTGAGTTTTTAAAAAAAACCCGTCCAGGTTAAATTTTGCGTCTAAAATTTTTAAAAATTTTTTTTGGGGTTTCAAAAAAAAAACCAAAATTTTTTGCTTCGTTTTCGAAATTTTGGCAAAAATTGCCCCAAATTGATTCCCAAAAATTCTTTCAAAAATTTCTCTGATATTTTCCTGTATAACGAAATTTTTGGATTTTTACATTTTTTTATGAAAAATTTTCCCCACTTAATTTACGCATATTTGCATCGTTCAATAAATAAAAAACTATTTTGATTTAAATTTTACTGTGGATTTTTAAAAAAACATTTAATAAAATTTTTGATCCAAATTTTTTTAAAAATTCCCAAACTCACCTTTTCCCCTTTAAAACCAAAAGAAAATAAACTGGGAAAACATTTAAAACTAAAAAATTTTCCGATTTTCAAGGCAAACCGGAAATTTTTAAATTTGATTTTTTAAAAAAGTCCAGTTTTTTTTTCCCTTTTTTTAAAAAGGGATAGTGGTATAGTTCGTAATAGCCTCATTTTCAGCATTAGACACTTTAGTCAAAAAATTTCTTTCCGTTGACCCTAAACAAAACATTTTTTTTCCTTCTATCGGTCATTTAAAAAATTTAGTCCCCCTCATTACTATTCTACTTTTCTTTTTTCCCTTTTTAAAATTGTTCCCCACACATTTCGCAAAATTTTGTCCATCTTTTTTAAAAATTTTTTTAAAATTTTTTTTTTTTGGGAAAAAAATTTGTAAACATTTGGGAATATAATATGAAAATTTTAAAAATTGTTTGGGGCTTTAACCACTTAAAACGGGGGAAATTTTTTTTTAAAATAAAAAAACCCCTTTTCCCCAAAAATCTTTATTTTTTTTGGGGGTATCTCTAAAAAAAATATTAACTCATATTAAAATTTTTTTTTCAGATTAGAACAAAATTTTCAAATTTTTTCCCGTAACGGAAGTGGTAAAAAAATGTTTTAACCCCCCAATTTTTTTTTTCCATTTGTCTTTTTGGGGGCTTTTTATTAATAAAATTTTCCCCTTTTTTGGCGTTTTAAACCCCCTTTGGGTCTCTGTAAAAAAATTTTTTTTGAAATTTTTAAGAGATTATATTACTTTAGGGGCCTATTTGTAAATTTTTTTATTTAAAAAAGCATTTGCGGCTTAAAACCCTTTTTTAAATTTTTTCCCCGCACAATAATTACATAAAATTGGGGGCATCAAATTTTTTTTTGTTCTAATCATTTTAAAACCTTCAAAATTTTTTAAAAGGTTTTTTTGAAACTAGAAATTTTGAAAACCCTTTTTTTTTAACACAAAAATTTTTGCGATACCAAAAAGCGTGGTTTTGGGCCCCAGACGTTTAGTCAAGCTTTTAAAAGTAAAAGAAATTTTAAAAAAAATATATCTCAAAAAAAAAATTTTTTTCAATCCTTTTAGTCTTTAAATCTACCTTTCCCCTGTGCAGAAATTTCCCTTTTTCAAATTTTAATCGCTTTTTAAAACACATTAGATTTTTTAAATTTCGATAAAAATTTTTAATTTAAAATTTTAAAAAAATTCAATATCTTTCTTTTTGGGGGAAAAGGGGGAAAATTGAAAAAAGGAAAAAACCTTTTTTTGCAAAGTGTTTTTTTCAATATAAAAAATACGCGTATGACCCCCAAAAATTTTTATTTGAAATTTTTTGTACATTTATGAATATTTTGCATAATTTTTTTACATTTTTTAAAATACATTATTTTCGGTTTTTTGAAAATTTTGATAACAATCAAATTAAAAAAGGGGGGGTTAATTTTCAAACTTGCAATTTTTTTCCCCCTTTTTTTTCATTTTTAAGGAAAATTTTTTTTTTTTTTAAAGCCCTTTGAAAAAAGGGAATTAAAAACGTTTTTAGTTTTATGTCTGAAAAAACCCCCCAAATTTTTTTAAACTTGTTTTTTGGGTTTTAAGGTAAATGTTTTCACTTTTCCTTTTCTTCTTTTCAAAAGGGTTTCCCAAAGGGTTTTCTCCCTGATGAAAAAACCCAAAAAAATTTTCCCGTAAAGGGGTTTTGGGGGAATTCGCCCATGCGCGTTAATTTTTTTTCCATTTTAGAACTCTGCGACAAAAATCAAAAACCTTCTTTTCTTTTTTAAAAAAAAAATTTTTAAAAATTTTTTTATATTTGGGGAATAAATTTTTTCCCAAACCCTCACCAAAGACAAATTTTTTTGGGTTCCCAAAAATTTCTCAATTTAAACCCTTTTAAAAATGATTTTTTAATAATTTTTTTTAAATATTTTTGGGGAAAAAATTTTAAATTTTTTGGGGTTTTTCGACCAAAAATTTTTTCTTTTTTTTAATTTTTTTTTTGCAAAATTGGGAAGTTTTTTTTCAAAGGGAGATTTTGTTTTTATTTTTTTTTTTTTTTGTCTGATAAAATCGCATTATAAAGCCATTTTTCGATTGGATCCAAACTTTTTTTTCTTCCGTTCCTACTCAAAGTTTTTTGAATAAAGCATACGCTTTTTGCGCGTTTTTTTTCTAAATCTTGTTTTTTATCGATACGTCTTTTTAAAGCGTTTATCTTCTAAAAACCGTTTATATCGATTAGCTTTTTTTTTGCGTTGGGCTTTTAAATTTTGTTTTAACGATCACCCCCGTTTAACGCGATTTTTTCTAAAAATTTTTTATAAATCCCCCTGTTTTGCGCGATTGTTTTCAAAAATTTTTTTTATAAAAAGATTTCTTTTTTTGCGCGATTGTAAATTTTAATTTTTTTTATAACGATCACACTGGTTTTGGGGCGATTGTCCCCAAATTTTTTTTTTTTAAAGATCACACTTTTAGCGCGATTTTTTCTAAAAATTTTTTTTTCAAAAAAATTTCCGTTTAGCGCGATTTCTTTTAAAATTTTTTCTATATCGATTGCGGGTTTTTTGCGATTGTCTTTTTTTTTTTTGTTTATAACGATCACCCTCTTTACGCGTCCCATCTTCTAAGCTCTGTTTTTTAAAAATTGCGTTTAATGCAATTTTTTTTGGGAAAATTTTTCCTTAAAACAGTTGTTTGCCCCATTTTGTTTTAAAAATTTTTAACCCGCACTTTATTTTCACAATAATTTTCCCAAAAATTTTTCGCTTAGTTTTTTCATAAAAATCATTGTTTTTTTTTTATTAAATTTTTGAAATTTTTTTTTTTGTTTAAATTGGGGAAAATTTTTATTTTTTAATTTTTTCAGGTTTTGGAAAAACTTTTTTTTTCAAAACCCCCTTTAAAATTGTCGTTTTTCCCCTCACAATTTTACGTTTAAAGAGATTTCAAACTCTCTTGTTTTTTACTGCTAAAAAAAGCACCTTTTGAGGGGCAAAATTGTGGTTTTTTTGGAAAATGCTCAATAAATTTGATTTAAAAAAAATTTAAATTAAAAAAAAAACATTAAACATATATTTTTTAAATTTTTTTGGGGGGGTTAAAAATTGGAAAAAAAAATGAAAAGCAAAACTATTGCAAAAATCCGCAAACGCTAGGGTTTTTTTTTTATTTCCTAGGAAATTTGGGGAAGAATTTTTTTTTTTGTTTTTTTGTTGGAAAAAACTTTTTAAAAAATTGGTTTATGATTCATGCAATTTTTTTTTTATTTATAATCAAAAAAAAATATTTTTTTTTGTAGTAAACTGCACCCCTTTTCCCTTGATGGACCAAAAAAACCATGTAATATTTTTATTTTTTTTTTTAAATTTTGGGGAAAAGGTTGGTTGGGAAAATTGAAATCGCCATTTTCGACGGGTTTTTAATTTTAAAATTTTTTGTATAAAAAACAAAAGTTCCATTTTTTTATCATTAAAACCCTTCACCTGGGAACAATTTTTTTTTTCCCCGGGAGAAAAAATTTTTAAACTTTTTTTTTTTTTTAAAACTTTTATTTTTATAAAATTTTTTTTTGAAATATAAAAATTTTCGGGCAAAGCGCCACTTTTATGGGTTTTCAAAGCACCCCTTTTTTAATCGATCAAAGCAGCCCCTCTTTATGGGCGCACAGCCTCCTTTTTTAGGCCCGAAACCCTTTTTGGGGCAAAACAGCCACTTTTTAGGGAAACCGCAGCCCCCTTTATAGGCGCCACACCACTTTTTTTGGGGCCCCAGCCCCCTTTGGGAGGGGCCCACGCCCCCAAATTTTTTTTAGGCGCAAGCACCTTTTTTAAGGGGCACGAAAAGCCTTTTTTTTTCAAACCCAAAAAGGGGCACAGCCCCCCTTTGAAATTTTTTTTTTTTTTCTTTTTTGTTTCTTTTTTTCTTCTTTCTGATTTTCTTTTTTTTTTTTTTAATCTTTTTTTTCTTCTTTTTGATCTTCTTTTCTTTTTTCCTTTTTCTTTTTTTTCCCTCTTTTTAATAAAACGAAAATTTTTTTTTAAATTTTTTTAAATTTTTTTTACTGAAGATTTTTGCCCCCGGGGAAACGCCTCTCTTCAGTTTCCAAAACCCTTTCATCGGCCGCCAAAATTAAAGTTCCTGGGGGAAAAAAATTTTTTTAAATAAAACCAAAACCCAAACCAATAAAAAAATAAAAAATGTCCTTCGTAAGCAAAAAACCCGGGGCTGGGAAAAAAGGGGGCCGCACGATGCGCCCCGCCCCCCAAAATCTATCAAAGGGGGCCCGGAAAATTTTAAAACGTGGGTTTTGTTCAAAAACCCCTTAGCGTAAAGTTTTGGGGTTTAAAAATAAATGAATTTTTCCAGGGATGTAAATCCAGGAACGAAACCCCCCCCCTTTTCTTCGAGTTGGGTCCCCCCCCACCAAAACAAGGGTACCCCTTTGCATCGTAAATTTCGGCCTCGATGTGATCTCAGGTTCCCAAAAACTCCGGATCCAATTTCCACCCTGCACATCGCTTCGGGTACCGACAGCCCCTGCTCTCCCTGGACTGCCCCCTCGGGTTACCGGGGCACTTTCCTAACTGGACCCAATCCCCCAAGACTGTCGACTGGGGGCCCAAAACGAATCATCCCCCCCTACCCGGGCTCCCCCCTAAGTTATCGGGCGATCCTTCGTTTAAAAACCCCCAATCGCCCCTACGATATTTCTTTTTCAAACCCCCTTTTTCCCCTGTGACCTCGTAAGAACTTAAAAAGGGGGGGGGGAAAAAAACCCGGGGGACTATCGTCACCGTGGATTTCCCCAAAACCTGTTTGGGCTTTTCCCCTACCCCCCACGGGAAAACCACGGAAAAAAACCCCGGGGGGGAAAACCGTCTTAATCCAGTCAAAAATTTTCTTTCAAATCGCACACCCCTTTATCCGTAAAATTTTTCTTTCAAATCGTACGGGTCTTCATCCGAAAAAATTTTTTTTTCTAATCGCACACGCCCTCTCTGAAAGAAAAAGAACAAAACAACGGCAGATAAACAAAAAACTTAGAGAAATTTGAACTTTTTTTTAACTTTAGTGACGGGGTTAGGCCGTACCCGGTTTTGGGAAAAAAAATTTTTTCCAAAAAAAAAAACATCTCTCCTTCTTCGGGAAAAAAAAGAAAACGATCTGGGTGAAAAATTTTTTTTTTACTTCCCAAAATTTTCTAATACAATATAAAACATCTTTTAAATTTTTTTTAAAATTTTTCCCCATGGACCTTTCAGGCCCTCTGAAAATTTCCCGGTCCCTTTTCCGGAAAACCGACGAGGATTAAAAACCCAAATTTTTTTTTTCCCTTTCCCTAAAGTTTAAATTGCAGTCGCGGTCAACCAAGATTTGACATTTTTGGACTTGACCTGAAGATTTTTTTCTAGCTATTCATGAAAATTTAAAACTGCTTGTTTCTAAATCTCATCACATAATTTCTACCCCTTTTTCAAATTTTTTAAACATCCCCGGTGGGCAACCCCCTAAGAAGATCAAAGGGAAACGAGGGCCTGTCCTAGGACATTTTCCGCCCCGGGGGGGCTCCATTTGGGTCTTGTTTTGAAGAACGAAAAGTTAATAAATACAAAGGAACCCACCGATCCCAATCTTTCTGATTCTCACAAACAAACTTTCGCCAATAATCTAAAATGGTTCGATGTTGATGTTCGACTTGACCATCTGATTGAGGGTGAAGACGGAGTTGTACTCGTTTTTCTTATTCCCAATAGCTTGGTCATTTCTCGAAAAAAGATTCGATTCAAAATTCCTCCCCTGGTCAGTATGTAATTCCAATGGAACTCCATGCCGAGAAAATACTTGATCAACTAAAGATCTTGCCACAGTACTGGCTCTTTTATTTTTCAGAGGAATTGCTTCAGGCCATTTTGTGAAACAATCCACTACCATTAGTAGATATTTATTCTTAGCCGAAGAAGTTGGCAATAGACCTAAATATCCCTTGTATTCCTTTCAAAAGGATTGCCTACATTATAAATTTGTAGGGATGACTTTCCTTTGCCGATAGGACCCTTTCTTGCTACACAAATCCTACAAGTAGCACACCATTTTTCTACATCCTTCTTACAAGTAGCCCAGTAGAATCCTTTTCTGATTTTTTGAAGTCTTATTAATTCCGAAATGTCCTCTAGAAGGTGTGTCATGAGCTTTCTTCAAAATTATTTCTACCTTCTGCGAAGGTACTACGATCTGAAGAAGATTTTTCTTTAAACTCGGAGAAGTCCATTTTTTATATAAAACTCCATTGACTATGTCAACATATCCCAATGAGTCCCAGTAAATTTTAGAAGAAGTATCACCAGAAGAAAACCTCCTGTCAATCTGGTCTTTTTCCAATTTCTTTGACACGAATAATTTTTGAAATAATTGGATCTTGAAGTTGCTCGGAACGCCATTCTTCAAGATTATCCTCAGTGAGGATTATACGACCAAAAATTTCTCCTTTGGATAATTCCTTTGTTCACGAACGCGCTGCGAGAGAAAGGATCGCGCTGCACCAAAGGATGAGTCACCTTTTGTATTAAACTGACTTTAATATTATAAAACAATTAAGAACGAACACTTTAACAAACTTTTACAGTCTTATTTAATTTACAGAGAAAATCGGACTCAAAATCAAAGTGCGGAATAAGCGGGCGGTCGTCAACGAATTTTAGCGGTTTTACAAGTATGCGGTTTGCGTTATGCGGTTCACGGCGGAAAAGCGATATAAGGCGCGGATTTCGGGTGCGAGCTCTCTTTTATGGGTTTCCCCAGAAACCTTTTAGCAGAAAACCCACTTTTTCGGAGAGCGCCAATTATTGCGAGCAATTTAAATTGTGCTCGAGGTGACTCGAGGGCACAGCTCATTATTGGCCGCTGTCAAAATTAACGGAAGACGGCTGGCAGAAAGCATGCGCGCGCGGGTGATCGCGATAATTATTGGTGAAAAGAGGCGCCCGTGGTAAGCCGCGCATGCTTACTGAAAATAATTATTCGGCGGAACGGTTGTGATACCGTTAATTGTTGATGTTTTGAGGAATGTTTTTTTCGAGACAGATTGATTTATGTCGCTGTGTTTCTCCTCGAAAAACATACAAAAAACGATTTGCTGTAAATATCGATTATTCTAGAATCTTATAAAATATTATTCGAACAGAATATTTTATTTTATTCCACGGCTAGTATTTTCTGATGCGTTTTGAACATCCTTCTTTGACTCCATTTTTACACAACATCGACATAATATCTCTACACATGGACGCCCAGATAGACCATCTGCGTTACCATGAGCTTTACCTTTTCGATAACAGACGTCAAAGTCATACTGTTGTAAGCGCTCAAGCCATCTTGCCAATTGTCCTTCCAAATTCCGAAAAGACATTAACCAACGCAGAGAAACATGATCCGTCCTCACTAAAAATTTCCGTCCATAGAGATAATGATGGAAATTTTTTATGGAGTCCACTATAGCCAATAGTTCTCATCGAGTCACACAATAGTTCTTTTCAGCTTTATTAAATACTCTGCTGAAATAAGCAATCACTTTTTTACCTCCATCCTGTAACTGAGAAAGCACTGCCCCGATACCGTGATTTGAGGCATCAGTGTCTAAAATAAATTGACCTTCCCCTAAAGGAAATGATAAAATTGGTGGGAAAGTCAAAACATGTTTCAATACTTCGAATGCCTTTTGACATTCAGAAGACCAGATAAATTTGCAATTATTTTCCGTTAATTTGTACAAAGGTTTGACCAAAATAGAGAAACCTTTGACAAATTTCCTGTAGTACGAACAGAAGCCAAGAAAACTTCGGACTTGTTTTCTTGTTTTCGGGAGTGGCCAATCTTTTATAGAAGAAATTTTATTAGGATCTGTTGCAACCCCCTCTGCAGATATGACATGTCCGAGATACTTAACTTTTCTCTTAAAGAATTCACACTTCTTTGGGTTCACTTTAAGATTCGCATTTTGCAATTGTACAAAGACCTTCTTTGAATTTTCTATCATTTCTTCGAAAGTGTTTCCAAAAATAATTATATCGTCTAAATACACAAAACAACTTTTTGAAATTAATCCTTTTAAAACTTTTTCCATTAAACGCTCAAAAGTTGCAGGGGCATTGCAAAGACCGAAAGGCATTACAGTAAATTGCCATAAACCATTTCCTACCGAAAAAGCAGTTTTTTCGCGATCCTTAGGATCTAATCTTACCTGCCAATACCCACTTTTTAGATCAAGGGTACAAAACCACGAATTCATCGCTAAACAATCGAAAATGTTGTCAATCCTTGGAAGCGGATAAGAATCTTTTACAGTGATTTAATTTACGGTAGTCCACACAAAACCTTATTGTACCGTCCTTCTTTTTGACCATTACAACCGGGGAAATCCAAGGGCTGTTTGATTCCTTAATCACTTTTTGAACTTTCATATCCTCTAAAATTTTATTAACCTCAGATTGAAGATGAAGGAGAATTCAGCGAGGTATCTGTTTAATGGGGTGAGAATTACATAGTTTTATGTTATGACTTAAAATATTACAATGGCCAGCAACAATATTCTCAGAAAACACAGATTGAAATTCTTGTAAAAATTCAGAGAAAATATTCTTTTGAGAAATATTTATTTTGGAACAACTTTGTTCAAAAACCTGATAAAGAAAGCTGGGAAGCTGAGTAGAGCAATTCTCTATTCGAGAACAAATTAGCTCGCTCTCTTCCATCTTACCTCTCGTCAAACCGAGGGCGTTCTCAAAAAGCCCGTCTAATATGCCGGTTTTGGAAAGAAAATCCTCCCCAAGAATGCATTCATCACTAATATCGGCCACATAAAATGGCATTTCGAAACAAAATTTTCCTACACGCACTTCCGCAAAAACACGAGAAATTACTGGCACTTTCTCTCCAGTAGGATATTTAAGAGTTTGTTCAACCTTTTCTTTTTTAATGAATGTGCTAATTTTTTATTCAACACTGACACATCTGAGCCTGTATCTATCTTAAAAATACAAAATTTATTATTTAAAAGTCCGCTCACGCAGTTTTGTTTATATGTGCCCGTGCCTATCCCTCTAAGGCGACGCACACAAACTGGGGATCAAGCTTCAACTGTCGATCCGGTCCCGATTATTTCGACAGTGCTCAGTTTTCCGCTTTTAAAGTCGGACATTCCGAGCGGAAATGCCCAGTCGCTCCGCATTGCCAACATTCTTTCTTATTTTGTCCCTCATTTCTTCTCTTAAATTTTTCCTTAAATCTTTTATTTCTTTCAAATTTTTGATATTTATTTTGTTTATCTCCTTCTTTTATTTGCTCCGAATTTTTTGAAATTTCTTTTTGATTTTAAACGATAAATTCGCGACGTTTCCTCCCATCTTCCCGAGAAACTACTTTTATTTATGAATCTGAGGGCTTTCGCTCGTTCGATCGCTATCCTTAACGATGTTACCCCTTCCATTTGAAGAGAGCGTTTCACAAATCCGTCTTTTAATGCAGCAAGAAATTGTGAATACGCGATTTTATCACGCACTTCATGAGTGCATTCCGGATATGCTTTTCGTGACAGACGTTCTAAATCTGTGCCTAATGTTGCATAGTCTTCTCCCGGAAGTTGTTTCCGATTTGAGAATTGCAAATAATAATTCTGTGTAAATTCGCTCTCTCCAAATTGTAATTCTAATTTTTCTTTTAGTTCTTCAAACGTGGGGGATTCGATATCGTCTGCGTATGAATCTAATAAAGAACGCGCTTTTCCGCGTAAACACAATGCCAAAACCACCGCTTTTTCGGACTCATCCCAACGATTTGCGCGTGCGATTAATGAAAATTGCGAAAGAAAATCTCGCAACGGTGCCGTTCCGTCATACGTATCCGTTTTGATTTTTATATTAAGTCGCGCTCGATCTCCGCTCGCGTTTCTTAGCTGATTCGTTTGTATAGAATTTCTTTCCCGAGAAGCGTTATTATGAGAGTTACTTAGCTGCGGAACTGTTGTGAGTCGCTCCTCAAGGCGTCTGACGACCGAATCGCGCTCCTTAAGCTGAACCTCTATTTCGTTGCGGAATCGTCGTTGTTCCTGCTGTTCCTGTCGACGCTCCTCGCGTAACTGTTGCAACTCCGATAAGAGAGTCTGCACAGGATCCTCTGAAGACGTCGTCTCCGTAGAAGACTCCGTCACTGTTGCTTTTGAGCGGATCCTCACCGGAGAATGTACGGTCGCCATTTTGTCGGACACGTCGTCTGATTTATCCGATCCCGGAACCGCTTCGTTGTCGATTCTATCCCGGACGAGCCCCCAAAATGTTGCGTCTTCGGGACGCCTCTCGTTCAGTCACTCACACACAGTCACTCTCACTCGCGCGCGAAATAAAGATACTCGCGTAATAGGGAAATGAACTTTAATATAAAGATCCAATACACGAAACCAATGAAATATAACAAATAGTGCATTCGTAATGCAAAGAAGCTCCGGTCTCGGAAAACGTCCGCACGATGCGACCGTTAGACCAAATCTATCTAATGGCGTCGGAAAACATTCAAACGTCGGTTGTCTATCAACAACCCTCCTAGCGATGATGTTCAGGGGATGATAGTAAAGTGAAGTTGCACAGGGGATGCAAATCCAGAGACGTAACAATACATATGGCAAGGAAATGTTGCCAGTATTCTATTTTTCTATATACGAGATGCGGCATTTAACTTAGTAAATCTGAATACATTGAAAATAATTAAATTCGATAAAACCCACAATTTTCCAAACTTTATTTATAAGTTTCCTAAATTGTATTTCTTTTAAATATATCGTCTATTTATACATTACAAATGATATTGAAATGTATAATTATAATATATGAATAGATACAATAAAATGAAAAATTGTCAGTTCTTTCATATTTCAGGTTATCATTTTAAACATTTATGACAAATTTGACAAACAAATCTTATTTTTCTTATTAAATAAATTTAATTAATAATTTATTTTTGTTTATTTTTATTTATTTTGTCATATAAATCAATTTTATTTGTATACGTATTCAAAATGAAGGTATTTAATTTATTTCTTAAAATGAAAACGTTCATCAAACATACAAGAAAAACTACGTACAAGAACTACTCAACAATATAACTCCAATGTAACATACTTTATACATATGTAACAGTTACATTGTTAAATGGGAAATTATAACATTTATGTTATAATTTGTTAGCTTGTTACTTTATTGAGAAATTTTTTATTAGATTCATTTAGAAGTATACTTTTAAAGGCCATTCCATAATAAATTGCAAATGTTTCCGTTGCCAGTTGACAATTGCGAATTGATCAATCAGAGCAAAGCAACTTGTCAGCTAATTGGTCAATCCGCAATTGTCAACTTGCAACAAGAACATTTGCAACCTATTGTGGAATGGCCTTAAACGTATAGCATTCTAGGACATAATTGTATGTACACATCATTTTAAGCAAAAATGTTAATATAAACATGTGTAACGGCGTGGCCGTTACTAACGCCTCGCGGGCCGATCACCCGCCCGCCACTTGAGGCTATGGCGCCTAAGGCGCCCCTAAACGCAAAAACACAAGCGATACACGGGTCACCCTACCCCAGGGGCGCCCCACTACAACCCCCAGAGGCGCCCCACTACGACGCCGGCGTTACCCCCACCACAGCCTCGATGCAGAGTGGGGGAACCGCCGGCAGGGTATATAAGCCGGCTCGACGGATGAGCCGACACCAGTCCTGTTCCGGACCTCCTAGCCAGGCAACGGGCTTCTCGTTGTTACGCCGGGTTTCCCGGTTTCCGGTCTCTTCCTGCTATACACCGGGTGACGGGTTTCTCGTTGTTACGCCGGGTTTCCCGGTTTCCGGTCTCCTCCTGTTACACGCCGGGCGACGGGCTTCTCGTCGTTACGCCGGGCTTCCCGGTTTCCGGACACCGATATAGGCTATATGCCTCAGTACGTTCGATCTCCAGATTTCGCATACCGGGTGACCTGTAAGTCCTTTCCGGACACCGCTACAGGCTATACGCCTCCGTACACCGTATCTCTAAGTTATACCGGGTAATTTGTAAGTCTTTTCCGGACACCGCTACAGGCTATACGCCTCCGTATTTTGTTTATACCGGGTAGTCAATAAGTTTCTCTATTCAGGCTTTATGCCAACGAACATTTTGCTTACTTGTTTCTTTTTGAATAAACCAAAGCATTGTTAATAAGGAATAAGCGAGTCTGAATCTCCCCCTTCCTCCCGAATCCTGGAACCGGCGAGCCGATCCGCGGCGTCGGGAAAGGTGAACCGTTACACATGTATCTTATTTTGGATTCTGGGTAGTTATAAAGATACAACATATTCAAGTTTAAAAACGAATACATTTATTAACTTAGAAGAACCGAACTATAAAACAATAATTATATTAAACTTTTACCATTTCCTATTAGTTTAAACTTTTTGGTTTCTGATATAATTATAGAATGGCTCATATATTTACTCATGCCAAAATTATAATATTTAATTATTTAAAAGTGTAAGCTTAAAAAATGTTTCATACAATTTCATTCTAATAAGTTAATAAATAGATACGTTCTTAGACTAAATACGTATTTTTATGACCAGAATAGAACAATTATTAAACATGTTTATCTAAACTTCTTTGCTTAAAATGATGTGTACAATCATATCCTAGTTAAATTTATATTTATATTACAGAGCCTAGTTAAACTCTTAATTTATACACGCTGGCTTAAAGGCGTTTGTTTACCAACATTAATATATATAACAGAGAAAAATATAGAATCGAAAGGATCTGAATAGCTCAGTTGGAAGAGCAGTCGCCCGGCAAGCGAAAGGTCTCGGGTTCGATTCCCGATTCTGCGACTTTCGGATCTATATTTTTCTCTCGCATTTATTTCTTTAGGGGGAATAGGGGATACATGGAATTAAAAATCTCTTGTAGAGATTATTCCAATTTTATATCTTGGCCGTGTCCAAGTAAAATTTGGTGCCTTGTGCACAAAGTATTTAATTCTAACGAAAAAATTTAGTTTCGTTTAGGATAACGCACTGTCATCCGCGATTTGGCTCTTATTGCCTGTCTTATATATGTTAAATTTATATTCATATCCTAGAATCCTGATCATTCCTCCTGAAGCACCCTATTTATATAAATATACCCATATGTGTGTGTATGTGTGTGTGTGTGTGTGTGTGTGTGTGTGTGTGTGTACTAATGTCGAGCATTTTTTATACATTTTCTATTAAATTTAGACAAAAGTTGCAGGATTTCGAAAAAGAAAAAGTTGACACAGACTTTTTCCTAAACGGCGATTTTCAAGGTTATTTAAAGGTCACTTATATTTTCAAAATAGAATTACCTTAATTTTTCTTATATAAATAGATTCTTCGCAATATTTACTATAAAAAGTTATAAAGGTATAATTTTTACATAATCTTACATAAACTTTGAAATATTACAAATATTTTATTTTATGAAATATTTCAGTTTATGTAAAATTATGTTAACTATCTTGTAAATTATTCACATTTAGCCATCTTACCCTTACACTTTTTATAGTGAATATTGCAACAAATCGATTTATATATAATATATATATAACATAAATGACTTTTAAATGACCTTGAAAATCGCTCTTTAGCAAACAATTTATTAGCGTCATTTTCTTTTTTTTCCCCTTAAAATCCTATTTTTCTTTCCGCTTTCTTCTTCCTGATTTTCCTCTATTATCTACTTTATTCTTTATTATCCTTGCAGGTAGTTCCTTTATACGTAGCTTTTTTGTACGCAATACTTTTAAACATACCTAATAAAAATAAATAATCAATAAATAGAAATATTAAATATAGTATATATGTACATATATATGTATATGTTCAACACCTTTTTATACATTTTACAAGCTAACAGTGACATCCCAGATAACCAGTGAGAACACAAGTTGCTTTCATGTTGCTAATAAAAATGTTACCATCTTGCTACGCATCTATGTCGTCCATTGTGCTATTGTTTGCTAGCATTTGATGTCGGAAATGAAACATTGCACGTTTTAAACATTATGCTGGCATTAGAATTAAATAGATGTTGACAATTAACGCTGACATAATGATAGCAGCATATTTATATCTGTTAGCAAACTGAAAACATATGCTAACATTTTGTTAATAGAATGCTTATTTGATATGTTTCTTTTTTAGCTGAGCATTTGATTACGACAAAATGTTAACGTCATGCTAGCTACTCAAATATTTAATTCATATTCCTAGCAAAGAATCAGCATTGATTGCTAGCATCTTATTTTTATACGTTGCTTGGGCATACTTGCTTATCTGGGATAACATCAATATATTATAATTTCCAATTTAACAATATAATTGCGTTACATATGAGTATGAGACATGTCACATTGCAGTTAGCTTATGTTTACTAGATTGTAATCTTTTTGTTGACAACAGTTTTGTTAATAATAGACATAATTACCTGAACAATCTATAACTGAATAATCTAAATATATATTTCTTCTGCTTTTGTCCTTTCGCTTTCACTTCCTGATATATAATACTTCTAAACGTACCTAATAAAAAATAAATCAATTAAATACAAACATTATATATAAAAATTCAATTTAATACATTCTATTAGTTCTCTCTCTCTCTCTCTCTCTCTCTCTCTCTCTCTCAACGTTTTTATTTCTTAAATAAAAAATATAGCACATAACGCATATTCTCTTAAGCATTTAAAATAACCTTGAAAAAACAATGTGTGTACCTATAAATTTTTTCCTGCAATTTTATAATTTTTTTCTTTTTTTCTTCTCACACTACACTTCTTGGTATCAATTCTGTAACTTTTATTAAAGTGAAAACGTGAAAAGTGAAAAATTTCCTCCAATCACACATTAAATTAATGCTAAAAGTTTTTTTAACTAAAATTTTTTAATTTTTTTTTATTTTGTATTAATTTTTTAATTTTTGCATAAGTTTCTAATTTTCAATTTTTTTTATAAATATTTATTCATTTGGCGCAAATTTTAGATATCATTTTTTTTAGAAATATTAATTTTACAACATAAAAGTTTTATATTTTTTTATAAAACACTTTAACACATGACGCGTAAACTTGGCTCCCTTTTTTTACCTTTATTTTTAAAAAAGGTATTTTTTTTATGGTTTTGTTAACTTGACTAAACCTTTCAACTAAATTATTACAATATTTTGTTAATTAAACATATATTAATGTCTAAATCAAATAAAAACAATTTTAATATATAGCAGGTAATCTTGTATCGCCAGCATTGAATAACATTAAAAAATAATAACTGTGAGACGACCCAACTGGCTTAAATTGATTATTATTATTAATTTGATGTCATATACAATAAAAGACGACGTTTCAACCTTAAGTTTAGGTCCTTATCAAGTCTAAAATTAAAAATAATACCAATAAATGTATATACAAGAATTTCAATTTTAAAAAAGCAAAGCGTAAACCAAAATTGTAATAACAATATTAAAACGTACCTTACAAAATCTTTAATACAAATATATAATTGAGTTTTTACATTATACACATTTCTATATAAATACTCTGTCAAGTAAAACGTTCCGTATGGATGGTAAAGGCGAACTAAGTTAAACAGCCTTGATTATTCTATCATAGATAGGGTTCAAATTCTCTGTGTCTTTCTGTAGGTTGATCGTGTTGTTACATTTTTTTATAAAAAAACATTTCAGCAATCTCTCTTTTCCTAGTGTTTGTTTCTCGATGTAATATATTTAAGGTTGTCCATTTAAAGTCGTGCGAAAAATCATTTCTATGTTTGCTTATAACATTCTGGTTGCTGACATGCATTTTTATATTATTCATATGCTCTTTTATCCGAGTATTAAGGTGTCTTTTAGTTTGTCCAATGTATGTAGCGTCACAGTCGTTGCAGTCAACCTTATAAACTATCTCGGTCATATCAGCTTTAGATAATTTGTCTTTTCCGCGTTTAATAAAAGTATCTAGTTTTTTTGGAATCGTATAAATAACACTTAAGCCATTAAAATACAAGACGAAATATCAAATACATTATTTTTGTCAACTACGTTATGAGAATTTCTTAGAAAACATGTTCTTTTATACATATAACGCTCGATGACCGTTCTAGGAAAACAATTATTCGACAAGATTTTTTTAACTATCTGTAAGTTCTCATTATGGAACCGTTTATCCGATAACAATATTAATAGTTAACACCATTAACAACTTAGTCAATCACGCTATATTGTTATCGGATAAACGGTTTCATAATGAGAACTTACAGATGGTTAAAAAAATCTTGTCGAATAATTGTTTTCCTAGGACGGTATATTACATCGAGAAACAAACACTAGGAAAAGAGAGATTGCTGAAATGTTTTTTTATAAAAAAATGTAACAACACGATCAACCTACAGAAAGACACAGAGAATTTGAACCCTATCTATGATAGAATAATCAAGGCTGTTTAACTTAGTTCGCCTTTACCATCCATACGGAACGTTTTACTTGACAGAGTATTTATATAGAAATGTGTATAATGTAAAAACTCAATTATATATTTGTATTAAAGATTTTGTAAGGTACGTTTTAATATTGTTATTACAATTTTGGTTTACGCTTTGCTTTTTTAAAATTGAAATTCTTGTATATACATTTATTGGTATTATTTTTAATTTTAGACTTGATAAGGACCTAAACTTAAGGTTGAAACGTCGTCTTTTATTGTATATGACATCGAATTAATAATAATAATCAATTTAAGCCAGTTGGGTCGTCTCACAGTTATTATTTTTTAAAAACAATTTTGATTTTAATATATGTTATATTTAATTTAAATTATTTTATATGTTCAATTAATAAAATATTATTAATTTATTAATCAAGATAACAATATTTTTGTCAATGCACGCACATATACATACGCACGCACGCACGCACACACACACAGAATAGCCTATTTTAAATAATATATTATTAAACATACGTTTTTTGTTCGTCTCTTTCTTTTATCTTCTTCTCTCTCTCTTTCTTCTCACTGTCTCTATCTTTCTCTCTTTTATATTTTTCTTCTTTTATGGTTTTTTTCTCTAACAACTTGACAACTGGACAATTAATATAACACAATAGATTATTAATTATACATATATAATTATAACAATATAATAATACACTGAGAAAAAAATACACAGGATAGCCTAATTTAATTAATGCATTATTAAACATACTTTTAGTCTCTTCTTCCTATTTAAAAATTAAAAAAAATTTATTTAAAAATTTTCTCATTGTATCAAAAAATAGTATTAGACATTTCTTCTTAGATTTTTATTCTCTACCGAATGTTGCTGAGCAAATGCGACACTTTTTTAATACTGTATATATATATATATATATATATTTATAATATATAATATATAATATTATTATTTACCATACAAGTCGAAACAAGCATCTATCTATCTTTATTCTCGTAGAATAGAGAAACAAAGATAGAATCACGCTTGTGACTTGTGTTGCTAAATAAAAAGCACCTTATACCTTTTTTGGTATGTCGATCTCTTCTCTCTCTCTCTCTTTTTTTCTTTCTATCTTTTCTCTTCTTCCCTTCCTCCCTTTCTCTCTCTTTCTCGACTGCTCAACAGCTGGCTAAATATACAGCAAATACATAACATTAATAATACGTATAAAAATGAAATAGTATAATATATATTAGTATTATATATATATTAGGGTGGTCGTTAAATTGAACATCATGTTGGATGGTCATAAATCAGCTCCAAATGTAGAAAAAATTTTTCTTAATTTTTCAGATTTTTATTTTCAGCCTTGAGTCTCCCTGTTTACACGTGTTATGTTATATTCTTATATCAGTTCATTTATTTATTCATTTATATGTTATTTAAATATTATTTATATTATATTTTTTATAATTTGAAAAAATACTTAATTTACTTCAGTTCTAGATGGAGTCAGCTGCAAAAGTAGTGAACAAAATTATTAAATTTTTCATAAAAGATAGGCATAAATATTATATGGGCTATTCCGCTATTTATATTATTTAACTATTTTATATTATTTTATACTATAATTTCGGTATTTTCAAATAGTTTCAACTTTTTTTCACTAAAATTTCAAACTATTTACAACAAAAATTGATGACAGAAGCAGCTGCAGAACTGTGGTATTAATAAAATTATTAATAAAATTGCATGCCAACAGGGAGACTCAGGACTCAAAATAAAAATCTGAAAAAATTAGAGATTTTTTTTCTACATT